>NW_022601411.1:3698072-3751998 GCF_009176505.1 Sitodiplosis mosellana
CTGAGAAAATTTTTCAGTAAAAAAGCCCCACAAAAATATTGTCTGATAAAAATTTGTATGAAAATCTTATTCAGACAATATTTTTGTGGGGCTTTTTTACTGAAAATTTTTCTCAGAGGCACTTCATTTAAAAACAGAATTACGTTTCATTATTCCGCTTGCCCATTCAATTAAAGTTCGAACTTTAACGAAGAATCCCAAAAAAATCCACATAATTAATGAAACCTTCGGATGTTTTGATGTAAAACATCATTATTGGGCCCAACAATTTTCATAGCAACAAAAATATCCACTAGCAAAAATTTTGACTTTGAACTTTAATTAAAGTTTGAGCACTTGGAATCAGCATTAGACCGTCAAATCTTCATAAAAAAAATGAATAATAATAAAAAATTGTTTCAATTGATTTTTCGATAATTTCATGAAAATTATAGTGTAATGGTTCTTCTGAATATGGCAAATCTTCAATCATATTGAATAAGATTCATTTTCTGGAAAATGAATTGGAATTGCAACGGCATAAACCTTCTTACTTTCCAGAATTTTGGTGTATGTGTAGTGTATGTTCGTATAGCATAGTGTTTTGCATAGCATCAAATCTGATGTATCGAAAGTTTCAGTTAGAACATAGAACACAATCACAAGTAAGTCTTGTTTGATTGAATTATATCTCCGAAACTATTGTCTATAAATTTGAGATTTAAAAAACTTTTGGAAGATATTGCAATTGAAAAAAAATTAGAATAGATATTTTATCTATAATACAATTAAAATGATGATCCAATCTACGTTGCACAATTGAACCCGTGAGCATAAAAACGACTTATTAAACAATCGCCGAACAAAACGATACAAGAAAAAACTACCGAACAAAACGTACCACAGCGGTAATGTGTAGCACAGCGGAGTTTCGTTTTGAACGGTACCGTCCTGCTGTGTTACGTTTTTAACGTGTGTTTTGTTTGGTAGTTTTTTCTTGTATCGTTTTGTTCGGCGATTGTTTAATAAGTCGTTTTTATGCTCACGGGTTCAATTGTAGTTAGAATATTTCCCATTTTCATTTCCAACAAGTCAATTCATGTGACATGGGTATTATTGAAACTAATTGTTTACAGACGGTGTTTTTTGAATTTAATTTTGCAACTAGAACATCAAATAATTGAAAGAAGATAGAAAAAGGGAGACTGAAAAACGAAAAAAAAACCGTATAATGTGTATCGAGTCGAAAAAAATCTTTAAAAAATGTCTACAATTTATTTGGCAGTCGGACTTTAAATTTAAAATACAGTTTTTATTGCATTTTAATAAAAAAATTCCAGCGATAATAATTGATTGTGCGCTTCCATAACGCACCCGTGTAAAAGTCTAAGAATGCCCCCATATATCGCTAAGATTTTCATTCATGATTGACGATAGTGCCATATTTTAAATGTTTAAAAAATACAAGAAAAAGAATTTACAGAATTGTTTGTATCGATTGATAAATCGATCGGAAATTGAAACGAAATGAGCTGCAAGTGATTTTTCCAAAGTTCTAATTATTTTGGTAATGGTGGTCGAATATATTAAGAAATTTATAAATGAAATGTCATGAATATCGGCACCACATACGGCAAAAAACTGGACTTTTTAATGAGACGCAGCATTGACAATCGTTTTTTCTATTATTTTTTTATGCGTATACAAAATATTACTGCTCTATTGTATATAGAATCTTCTTGTTGTTATTGTATTTCTTATCGTGTGCAGCGCTCTTGTCCTTTTGCCTAGGTATAGTATAGTAATGGTTGTGATTTTACATGCGGTGAATGGCAATTTCACCATACTGCCACTTTAAAAAAAAAAATTCTAAAATATTTGTTTTCTTTCAAACTCTCTTTCTGAACAGCTCATTAATCTATCTGATTCGCTTTAAATATTATACTCCAATCTTATTAACTGGTATTTGTTCTTTTTTATATTCATAAATTACCCCCACAGAAAAAAATATTCATTTAGCTGGCTAATGCTTACGCTGAAATGCAAATCAACTATTTTCGACAATTCATTTGAAAACTATATATGTACCCTATTATTATACTTTCCATTCAATTATAATTTACTCTCAAATATATTTGTGTGTGTGTGTTAGATTTTCCATTTTCATTTTACTTTAATATTAGTGAATAACACATCGACAACATCGATTGTGGTATGTTAGTGAAAAATATATAAGTAAATCGTACGAGTCAGTGCTGATTCCTGATCGACATCACACTTTCTCAGGTTTCATGTCAACGAATAAAAGATCAAAATTTTGTTTTGTGTGTTTGAGAGTTACATAAAACATCGAATTGCTTGTAATCGGCTTTTATTTTTGTTTTTTCTTCTTGTGTTTGAGTATACTTCCTTTTTATTTATAACACACATTTATGAGAATAAAATTTCAAATCTATTATTCATTATTCGTTTTGTTTTGTAGGTGCCTCACTTAGACTGTTTTCTTTTAAATAATAAAATTAGTGTTCATTTATCTGTAGTTGAAATAGATGCTTTTTTTCGTTTTATTTTTCTCCTGCAATTAACATTATCTTTTCTTTCGAATTTATTAGTTATTTTAGGATTATTTTCTGCATGTAGGTTTTGCTACAGTTTTGTTTGTTTGTTCGTTTGCTTTGTGTGTGTGTGGGTGTGTTTATTTTTGGTTTTATAAATCGATCTATGCGAATATGGATATAATTGATTTCATTTCATTTCATTTTTTATAGTTTAAAGAGATTTAATGATATTGATTAGATGCTCTAATTGACGCTATTACAAAATAGCGTATTTAGATAACAAAAATGATCTTTTCTTTATTTTAATTCTCATAACGTTTTTCCTCTTATGAAAAACAGAAAAAATGTCCATATTACAAACCATCATCTGAATTTAATGTGAAATGGTCTCAGGCATAGAATTCACGATTATTTGCATTTTTAGCATATGAATTAACAGCTGGTGATCGCTTTGGCTCATCTAATGCATAGCTACCCTCGTCCTTTTTTCGCATCCGATAAACGATAAACATTACAACTAAAATGGCACATAACAGTCCAACAACAGCTCCTCCGATCACAGCTATTTTTTGTTTTGTTCAATTTTCCGATTGATTGGTTGGTTGGTTGGTATATGTTGTGAAGGTTCAGTGGTGGTATGTTGTGAGAATGTGAAGACGATCAGAAAAGAAAATATAACCACATATGCATATGAAATGGAGAAAGAAAAAAAAACAATAAATGGAACTGTAAAATAAAATGGAGAAGGTCTAAAACGGGAAAAATGCAGCAAAATCAGTCAAGTGTTAAAATTAAAATCGAATTGTGATGCTTTGTGAATGTTTTAGTGTGTTGCGTGGTTTTTTGTTGTTGTTGTTGTTGTTGTTAAAAAATCGTTAGGGACTATAAACAACAAAAAGAAGATATGGCGTTGGGAATTGTACTCTTTAAAAAAGACAAGTTTTTAATGAGAACATGGTTTCTTTGCATGCATTTCTTTTTCTCTCAAATATTGCAACACTAAGTGAAGACAATTCAATTTCAATTCTGAACATTGATCTGGCCTGTCTGCTCATATTCCGTCTAGTTAAGATAAGCTAAAGAAAAGACAAAAACTATCGTACCGGCTAGAATGCCTGGTTGCGCAAAGAAACTGGCTGTTCGATCCTCGCCTCGATTATCCATGATAAATACTTCGTTACCAGTTGGAGTGTCAATGCCTGGTATTGGCTTAGTGGTGGCAATATCACTTTTGCCTGTTTTACCCGGTTCGATTTCGCTGCCCTCAGTTAAATCACTGTCTATGTCTTCAATAGGTGGTTTTTCGTCTGTATTTTGCAGGTAAAATAGAAAAACAATTATTTATTAATCAATTCATCTGAATAGTCCTTTGTACGAAAAAAATGCACAAAGAAATTATTTCTTGCGACTTGAAATAAGAATTCAACTAATTTATCCAATAATCTAAATGTAAAATTTGTCCCTGTATCGTAACAACTAGATGTGTACTTTTTGAATTTAAGTCGATTGATTTATATTAAAAATGCACACATCTAACTGGGGCGAGATCCCTTTTTTGCGTTTTAATAACTTTAAAAGTGTGTATTTTGTGTATGCCATTTCACAGTGTGTGTATTTGTGTGAGTGCAGCCGTGTTATTGTGTAGAAAAACCACAAATTTTGAAACAATAAACTTGATCAAAGAGTAGGCGATTGAGTTTTCATAATGGCTCCCGAAACTACTGTGCGCATTGTTGCATTCAATCAAGTGTGTGTGTTTTTTTTTAATCTTTTATGTATAATTTTTCTCCGTTTCAATTTTTAAAATAATCACATTAACTTTGTTTATTTTAAACACTTGATTTGATTGGTAACTAGAAACCATATGATGATTGCACTTCATAACCGAAAAAAACGATGATTGAATCGGGCATACAGAGAAAGAAGAAGGTGATTTCTGGACATAGTTTTTCGGTTCGTCGAGTTTTTCCTTCGGTTTAGCGATACGTTGTAGTTTGTTGAGCTTGATGAGATGTTATGTTATTTCCTTTTTTGAGATTTAAATGCGTTCCACTATCCACTTGTTGTATTTTCCCCATTTTTTTTTGTCAATAGAATCGACGTCAGTTCTATCCATTACTTCACAATTTACAATCGAAGAAGATGTCTGATTGTCAGTTTCACACAAATTGTTAATCATGAATTGAAGCGTTTTAATCCGAATGAAAAATTAAATGGAAAAAACTATAGACAATCCATGGGTCAATTAACTCATTTTTTTTTTTCGTTTAAATATGAAATTCTTGCAGTAAACTTGGGAAAAATAATGGAAAGCAACAAAATGTACATGATATATGGATGTTGCATGCTTTTGATGATCGCTCAATATGATGATTGATGGAAATAATTCGTTTACTACATTTCACAAACATTGAATTTAATGAAAAAATCGCAAGGATAAATTGACTATAAACTCAAGTTCAATGGAAAACCGAAAAGAAATCAAAACTCAACAAAAAAAAACTTCATTGGGAGAGTGCGCTGTTGATTACGTAGACGCAAAGATAAATCCTGGTATTTTTAGCATTTTTCTAAGAGTGGTGACATTGATATTCGGGTTCTATAGCTTCTTAGTATAATCTTTTATTTACATGAATAGATATACTTGTGGTTTTTCGCAATTTCTTTTCACACAAAGAATATTTGTCAACAATTTATTTTAAGCGACAAGGAAATTTTTTTCAACTTTTACAGAATATAAAATTGAAGAAAATGCTTCATTCTTTATTTAATAAAGAATGTCAAAACTTTTAGTGCTTTAAACTTGAGTTAGTTTTATGAGATGATATGAGATGAATTAATTGAGCAAACACGACATGTTTTAAGGTAAAATTTTATGAACGATTTTCAGTTGTTGTGCGAAAGAAAGTTTGAAAAGAATTGGATAATCGGAAAAATTATAAACGTAAAATAATTTCAGCTGGAAATTAATGTGAAAATGAGCTATGTGTAATTGTGCGGAACATTAAGACAAACAACGGTCCAAAAAAAAATCTAATTGAATTGACGAAGTCATATGGACAGCTAGATAATTTGAAGAAAAATGAAATAAAATGATTTCTGCACACAAATCAGAGAAAATTTCAAAAGATACAGAAAAAAACTTTATTTTTTCTTCAAAAAATACTGAAACTTTCGTTAAGAATACGTACGCGCGTACCTCTAGTTACCTAGAATTTTGTGTACGATCGTTGTATTATTTCTATTTTTCATTGATCAAGGTTCATTATTACTCATCCATACGGTGTCAATTATGATGCAAAACATACGTTTCTGCACTGACAATCAACAAATAAATGAGAAATTGCAGGAAAAAAATATTAAATTTGAACGACATTTAATTTACAAGTTAGAACACACTTTAACCACATTTGAATGAGTAAATGCATGAAATAATAAATATGTGCATGTAAATTGTTTTTTTTTTCACGTAGTGAAGTAATTTTCTCATTGATTAGAATGTCAAAATGAAAGCAAAACATGGGAAAGAATCCAAAACATTATTGACGTTGATAATTTAATTTGAATTGAGTTTCTTGCGTATTTGTTTTGATTTCAATTGGAATTTAACATTTTTAGATGGCGTTGTGGTGCACCGATCAAGTTTTTTTCCTATCTTTGAATAACATGGGTGTTATCACTCGAATTTATAACTTAAAAGAATATGCAACAAAAAAGCGAACAATGGAATGTTTTGGATAAGTTTCCAAACATTTCATGTTAGACTTCCAATTCGGTCAATTCTAGCCATTTTCATTTATTCAACTTTGATTTATGTGCGAATTTTCAATATATGAAAAACTACCCTAGTTTTGATTTAATTGCTTTTCGTGCATACACAAGGTCTATTTATAAGACGTACTAGTTTAATAACTTTAAAATTTGCCGCATACAAACTCACACATTCAAATACGAATACACACCGAATAGTGAAAAAAAGAACTATTGAATTGGTTGCTGTTGTCGTTTGCAGACTAAGCGAATGAATTAAAAACTAAATGCAACGATTAAAAAGAAAATAATGGGAATTTGCGCTGTAAAAAAATGCCTTGTATTATGCGATTACAAAATATTGTATGCAGTTTCTATAGATGTTCGATTCAATATATATTCTAAGAACATCAAAAATAGTGGTTTTGCTCGTTTTTAACACAATTGCATTGTATGCATTTGCGTTGCATCATCTGTATTGCGGAGTAAAATTACAAATTGTATTTTGATAGTGAACTACTAGTTGCATAATAAGGAAGAGTATTGAAAGCATTTCTGAACAACGTTTTTTTCGCATTACTTTCGTTTCGATCCGAAAGATGACGTACAAAAAAATTAATTGCGGAAAAATAAATGAATGAGAGATCTGAGTAGATCAAAATAAAAAAAAAAATTGGTTTTGGAATAACGTTTTCGCATAATTTTTTTCTTGTCGGAGTGATATTAAATCGCCATTGACTTAAAGCCACAGTAAAAATGGTTCAGTTTACTTGATATATCGTCGTCGGTATTCTCGATATCTTTTGATTTGACTACTGTTGTTAGATCATCATCACGATCCTCATTGTCATCTTCGTCGATATTCGTATTGGTGTTACCGCTTGGTATAACACCACCGTATCCGGGCTTATTACCACCTTCTTCTTCCTCCGTCGGCACAATTGGTTCACGCACATCCTCCTCATCCGAATCATCACCATCGTCTTCGTCATCACCATCATCATTATCATTATCGATATGTTTATCACCCGACCCCGTGTCCAGGTGATCTTCATTCGTTTCAGTAGGGAAATGAAGGTGCTTTTCGGGCTGTTTGCTATTTCTATTATCCGGTATTGGTTCTTTATTCTTACTGTTTGTTGCTTTATATCCTCCGTTTCCTGCGTTTGTTGATTTGTATCCTCCGTTGACTATTGGATCGAATGATAAAAAAGGCGAATTAATCAAAATTATTCTATAGATTGGTGGTTTTCCTTGATTATTATTCAAAATAAGTATACAATCTCTAACGAGCTATACGTTATAAATTTGAAATTCTAAAAAATAAAATGATCTTCGCTCCGATAAACGCTTTTTTCTTATCACGAAAAAAAATCTCTTTTCAATAATCTAGTTACCTTTCTTGCGATGTGGTGTTGATGAAGACGAATCTTCATCGTCTGGTCCAAATCCAGAGCCAGAATATTCCGGTTCTTTCTCTAAATCGTCATGAATCTGTAAGAAAAAATGTTTCGTCATATTGATGAACAAGCAGGCGATATATTTTTTGCTTCAAAATTGAATTTCAATTCACGATCAAAAAATTATTAAACTTGTCAATTTCTTGTTGGTAGATACAGTAGTTTTTGTTTTTTCTTCAAAACTCTCTTCCATTCAACGTGCAAAATCTCGAAATTAATAAAATCAAAGTATATCGAAAATGTCATTCAACCAACGTGAAACACTCTCAATCCACATTGGACAAGCAGGCATTCAAATTGGTAGTGAACTGTGGAAATTATATAGCATCGAGCATGGTATTTCTGCCAGTGGAAAACTGGAAAATCATGGAGATGCTTGTACTGAAACCGGTCGAAATACATTTTTTGAAGAGACAAATCGCGAAAAATTTGTGCCAAGATCAATTTTCATCGATACTGAACCGTCCATAATTGATGAATTGCGCAGATGTGATTATCGAGAGCTCTATAATCCAAATTATTTATTCAGTGGCAAAGAAGATTCGGCAAATAATTTTGTTCGTGGATATCATACGCTTGGCCGTGTATTAATCGAATCAGTGAATGAAAAAATACGTCAAATTATTGAACATACAAATAACTTGCAAGGATTTTTCTTGTATCATTCATTTGGTGGTGGAACCGGCTCTGGATTTTCAGCAAAATTATTGGAAACACTGGTCGACGACTATCCTCGTCTAACTAAACTACAAGTGGCTATTCATCCAGCACCGAGCATATCGTCCACAATCGTTGAACCATATAACTCAGTGTTAACGACACATTCAACGCTAGATCAAGTAGACTGTGCATTTATGTTTGATAACCAGGCAATGTATGATATAATGCGTGATAAAGTGTGTATTGAACAGCCGACATATGCACATTTAAATCGTTTGATGAGTCAAGTTCTGTCCGGAATTACGGCATCGTTGCGTTTTAATGGATCACTAAATGTGGATTTAGATGATTTTCAAACGAATTTGGTGCCATTTCCACGCATTCATTTTCCAATCGCATCGTATGCACCCGTAATGAATGCAACAAAGGAAACGTACGAACCAGCAACCGTGTCTGATATCACACAGCAAGTGTTTGATTCAAGCAACTTAATGATGAAATGCGATCTAACGGTAGGCAAATTTATGGCCTGTTGCTTACTTTATCGTGGAGATGTTGTTGCAAAAGACATCAATAGTGCCATTCAATCGATTAAAAATCAACGTATGATTCAATTTGTTGATTGGTGTCCAACGGGATTTAAAATCGGCAACAATAACAAACCACCCGTATCAGTGCCGCACAGTGAGCTATCATCATGTGTACGTGGTGTGTCAATGCTTGCCGCAACAACAGCCATCCAAGGTGTGTTCGGTGCGCTCAATCGGAAATTCGATATGATGTATCATAAACGAGCATTCTTGCATTGGTATCTCGACGAAGGTATGGAACTGTATGAGTTTGACGAAGCACGCACCAACTTGGCAGTTTTAGAAAAAGACTACGAAGAAGTTAATATCGATTTATAACTTATCTGCGTGAAAATTTTCAACACACTTTTCTTTATTGCCGTTCAATAAAAAACCGTTTCAACTTTAAAACCTTCAAACTGTATTCATTTTGTTACTGTTTGAGCTAAAATTTATGTATGAGCTCTGATTTTTTACTGATTCTTTTTTATGAACAAAAAAAACACACACACTTCAGCCATGGATTTATTGACAAAACATACAACACTGAACGAAATGAAATTTTCGTAATTTTTTATTGTAAAATTTTTACCGCGGACCTTGGATATTTAATTTTTTTTTCAATGCGAACTCGCCAAATGGAACATTCAAATTAAGTTTCATAAAAAATTTCAAATTCTTTGTTTTTTTAAATTCGAAATTAAATTATATTTTATAAAAATGAACTGAAGAATATTCTTACTTCACCACGGCCACCAGATCCTTCAAGTCCTTCGTCGTCAATATAAATTTCATCTCTTGCTGTATTGTGCGGTTGACTAACTGAAGTTGATGACACTGATGAGGATGGAGTTTGTATTCCTTGCGATGTAGGGGTTGGTCCAAGTAATGTAGATGTTTCAATCGATGAAGATGTTGGAACCACTGGTGTTTGTGTTGAGCTTATTTGCCACAATGGCGTTTCAGGTTTCTAAAAGTGATTTTGAAGAATGTTTTGTTCTTGGATTATCACTTCAATTTTTAAATACTCTCAACAAAACCATTTATATTTCTATCTATAATATTTGAGTTGTTTTTTTTCATTTTTTCATTACTTTTATCAACATTTTAATGAATATTCACATTTTAATCATAAAATTACCACGAATAACTTTCGTCTTAATGACTGCAGAAAAGCAATTAACAAGAAAAAGAAAACGTTTTAAAAAGTCAGAAGATTTGCTAACATCGATGAAAATGAAAATGTTCTACACAAAATATCAGCATATACGAAGTGTTATTTTTTTTAAATATATTTTGGTCCGCGTTCGTAATAATGTTAGGATAGTCTCTACAAATACTTAAACCACCACCACTTTGCACACCGATTTTGCAAAATTGTTACTCAACAGTTACATGTACCACTATGCTTTCGGTAACGTTCATTGTATGAGTCTTCACTAAGCGTGTAATTGCGTAGGCCCTCATATATCTTTATTATTTTTTTTAACAGTCCACACTTTGCATTGTCTTGAGATAATGTATGCGAGCTCTATAAGCCCCCTTCTTGTTACTGCAAGAAAACGCATTCTTCGGAGTATATAAAATAAATCAAAATTCTCCTTGTGGAACTAATCATTATCGCTTTACCTTTTTAGGATTTTTTTTTAAATAAATATTTCGAAGAAGATATTGTTGACACAGATGTCAATTGAATGAAAACAATTGCTTTGTTGTAAAAGGTAGTTTGGATAGAACTAGAAGTTATCACGAGTAGGTATTATCAATAACTGATGTATGCGATGACTGTTCCATCAGGACCAGTCCATGACAATACTTGATTCAGCGAAAATTTTTGCTAGTGGTTCAATGTATTGGTACGTATACAATGACTTGCGGATTTTGCGCACTCACCACTTCCCTTTAAATTCATGCTACCGAGAATAGCACACGAAAAGCTTTTGTAGAAAAAAACCAACATCAATATTAAGCCAAAAATCATTATGCTGGTTATGTTGATACAATTTTTTGTTCAAACTTTTTGCCAAAACATAATATGCCTGGATTTGTGGATAATAAAAAAAACTCTCATTTGCAATTTCATTATTGAAAGAAAAATCGATAAATCTGCGCGTTAATTTAATTCGGTATTCATAGATGCGGCTTTCATTAAACTATTCAGGATGAAACTACGACCAATATCTACGAGCTTTTTTCATCTGATAGACGAAAGTTCATTAAATTGAAAGCTAAAGATACGTGATATATGGCCCAGATAAAATTAAAGAATTTAGAATCGGTGTTTTGGACATATAATTATTTGATATTTCGAAAGTACAATTTCATTGTCACGGCGTATCGATCAAGTAGTTGCCAAACGCAAACGCGACCACCATCAAGATCTTTTCTCATATACATTAGGTTTGCATGCAAGATTCACTTAGATTTACGCCTAGGATTGCTTGGCATATAGTGCTCCTTTGTATTACTTACCACATCAGTTGAATTTTTCTGCAAACAAAGTGAAAGTACAAAAAATTCCAAAATTAGCGACATATTTTTTCATAAAAGTAAAATTAGTTGTTAGCATACAAAATAATGTGGATAAATGAAATGTTCCGTTTGGTAATGAATGATTTAGGAATTCTATAATGATGGCGCTGATGCTCAATATGATAATAGCAAATTGATATGCACGCATCTCACGTATTTGTGCGGATGCACCCGTGTCGAAAATCGCCGAAATGGGCTATTTTATGTGGTTTAAGTATTTCGCAATTACTGTTTTTATACTCTAAGTTCATGTCGATATTTCAATCAAATTAAATGACAAAAACTTTTAGTAGCTTTATCCAAAAAAAAAATGGATCTAAATCAGTGAAAAACTATGAAGGCCACATTAATCAGCAAAAAATGCTTGTAATGAAAATTATTGAATTGCCTGATTGAAACTCAACTTATCCGATGGATATTTTACGGAGTTTATCTGTGTTCATCCAAAGTTATTGAATTAATCATTACCGTAATAAGAAATGCGAGCGATCAAAAAACGTCTTAGCAATAGACAACCGCCAAACTATATATACGGAGGCACCAGGATAGTCCAAATGAGTATACGTCCAGCCAATAGTGCCACACATTTTGACGGCAAAGTTTGACAATGTTTTGAACGAGTTTCATTTTACGAATGATGTTGTTGTTAGTGTTGGACTATCCCAGTGTGAGTGGTGGTGACGGCAGACACTTTAGTAAACCATGTCTTTGAAAAGATTAGATCACCATAATATTTTCATATCAAACAATTGATGACGATATAAAGACCGGAAACAGATAAACGAATTTCAATCGAATTTACTTGATATGCAAAGTGTGTTAACAAATAAAACGTACGTGTTGTTCATAAGATGCAACAGTAAGGAGAACCAAATCTTTTTAAATCATCTCTCTACAAATATCAGAATACTAATGTGTACATGTTGGATATTTCAAAAATTGGTATTCGATTCCATAGTTGAAACGCAAAGTGTTTTTTTGCCTGGGATACATGATTTCTTCTTTCAAATGTATCAATGAAATTTGGGGAAAAATGGATACATTCAGATTTTAGAATGATCTGTAAGGCGATCGAAACAGATCTACACAAATCAGGTTTTTTAGGTTTAACCATAGTTTAATTTTTAAGATTGTGATTGTCATATATACTAAGAGGATATTATTCAAAAAAATGTCTATTGTGATAAAATAAATAATGGCGAAATTTGTTTTCATTGTGAATAAATCTTTTCAGCGGAATTTCTTTTTATTGTGAGTGTCCTATACGAATGTCATTTATTGTTTGTTGCATTAACAAATACTAAATGAATCGTTCTCTATATAAATCAAACATATGTTTATATACTCAAATGTTTCATATGCAAATACTACGAAGATGTTCTTATTCTGTATGCATGCGATCAACAAGAAGATCAGAAACTTGATAATCAAATACGTCTTGATATGACATGACATGATGTCATTGTCATCATTTCACCTCAATTGATGAAATTTGGGTGGATCTTTTTTCATACTTGCTTGTCATGGAATAATTGACAAAAAGTCGAGCACAATAAAAATCAAATATAGCATATTTATATAGAATGGACTGTTGATCAACACATGTATACGGTTTTAGATTTTATGCAAATGTGACATGCCAAACTAGCATATTATAAGCATATCTATGATTTGTTTACGAGGCAAACTATTGATTATGCAGATATGTGGTGCCAAATTCGTTCACCGAGTACCATCAATATTCAAGCCACATTGTTCTATGAAATCAATCATAACACTTATATCACTTCGCAAAGTTGCGGATCGATTAGTTCTCCGGAAAATCGGGTACAATATAAATCGTATTCATAAAACGGAATAAAAATCAACATCAACCGAAGCATCCAAACAATGTGAGTAATCATTATTGATGGGTCTATCATTTTCGGCTTCTATCAAAATAATCAACAAGATGAAATATTCGAATGAGGTTGATCTTTTTGGTTAACAATTATTGAATTTACAAATCTTCGATAGGGGAAGTTCTTTCATCCTATGTCCAATTGAAAATCAAAGTACATTAAATGATGAATATATTATTTACATATCAAATAACAGCGTCAGAAACCGCCAGAAGCCGTCAAAGTGATCATTTGCGGCCCTTTTCGTTTCAAGCCATTTTTAAGCACAATTTTGATTATATTCTTGACTCCTATATATTTGATTGAATAGAAGGAACATTAATTCCCATATATCAAAGCAAAAACATGCAATGATTTCCCTTTTATGGCTCCAAAGAGGGCCGCGAATCTGAACAAAGTTGGGATTTTTGCTCAATTATCGAAAATGCGGTACGATTTTTTCGATTGAATTTTTCATACAAGAATTTCTGTGCAAACTGGAATCTATGGCCTAAGATAGTAGGCCCATGGTATTGGAAGTTTAATACAATAAAAGTTTTGGGTCGTCCGATATCATATCGTGGATAATTTTGTTGATATCTCTTAAAACCACCAATTTTGAGCATTTTTGAGGTTTGTCAACAAAATGGCTCGTAAAACGACGTCTGAATTAAATATCTTTATACATTCAGGTTATTTTCAATGCTTAAGGGATACCGTAAAGTAACTCCAATATGGATTTGATTTTTCTAATAATTATGTCTTTGAAATGTAAGCGCGAAACCGTCACAAAAAAATTATTTTTCTTCTGATTTTGAAAAAATCAAAAGTAGATTGGTTCAAGACGCTGTAACTCGCAAACTGATCATCCGATTTGGCTCAAATTTTGACTGAGTTCTAGTTAAGCATGGTTTTATCTAAAACTAATGTGGATTTGGCAGTATTTTCGTTATTTCTATATCAGACCAAAGACTTTTCAGCCCATGTAGTATTCGATTTTATCCGACTTTGAAATGTATGAAGCCATACACAAATCTGATGAACGCTCTCCGCTTAGAAAATTATTCATATACACAATGGCAAAGTTTTCGAGATAAAAACCACACTTTTCGTTTTCATATGTCAATGATGTTGGTTTAGAATTATATACATAGATAGGGTCGGATTTAAAATTTTGAATGAATAGTGGTGATGAATTACTATTTCAAACAGCATTTATACAAATTCATGGTATTTGTTGTGCAAAATAATTAAATCATCCACAAGGGGTATCGCTTATAAACACTTTAAACATGGATTGAATTCATTTATCCATTTATTAGAATAAAAATAGTTTAAAATATGATAAAAGAAATAATTTACCTGTTCTGTAGCAAGTACTCCATTTTGCGAATGCAACGTGAAGATCAGTGCAACTAATATGATAAATGGCGTTGATAGGTTAATCCAAATTGAGCTCATTTTGTTTAAAATAATGATGTGTCGATTTTCCACTTTGAAAATATAGTAAACTTTGTCGCTTTCAAAAAATATCAAATGTTGCACTATTTCAATTTAGTCACTTCTTATCATTTAGTGTTTCATTCAAAACTGCACTTCACAACTCAAACTGACTGTCAATATATTTGATGTTTGCATTTGATTTAATGACTTCTTTTTTCAGTTAACTCCAAATATTATAACTGCATAGTCAATAGTTGATGCACCTGCAAGTAGCTTGTTGTAACAACTATGTTAGAACCGCTCTTGAAAATATCCGTACGATTATTATAACGACCGGTTAACTTGAAAAGGTCCACAATACATGTTTCTTCTTGATCAATCCGACATATGGATGCTGTTGATACAAATAAATGAAAAAAATATGTATATTTGTGAGTTCGCCAAATAGAAAATTTGTTTTATATTGTTCCTCATTTTAATGTTACGATCACAATTATTATTATCGCGCAGCGCATGATATGTAGTGACATAAATTTGATAGCTATTCTAAGGGTAATTACAGAGAGCTGACAGATAATGCTTTGTACTTATGTGACAAAATAATCTAAATAGCAATTTAAAATGCTGGAAATTTTTCCGAATTTCTTGTTGTATTCTGTAACAATCCTATTGATGGGTGAGAATTATGCTAATCATTCAAAAGATCACTTTCCAGTAGGATGATCCAAATGTATGAACACAGAGCATTGTCTACAGACAAGACACGGACACGATCCTTTGAGAAAAGGATATTTTGGGGATACATTTTTGAAAGGATATTTGGGGGAATTCATGAACCAACAATGTTTTGAGAGATTTTATCCTGACATATGCATGGTTTCGAAATACCAACGTAAGAAACGAGATGCTCGTGAGTGTACTTTTACGTAAAACCGTACCAAACATGCCGGTCTCCATATTTTGTTTGGTTTTGTTTCGATTCACTACAAATTTGCACTCATTGCTTTCTGTTTGTTGCAAGGAAACAGGGTGACGTGCAGTAATGGGCGAGTCATTAATTGAATGCATAATTTCAGTGAGTCGAGGAGAGGAAACATCAACCAAGTTATTTTTAGTTTTGCCATTTGTGAATTTTGCAACTTTGTTAAACAGAGATTAGCGAAATGTTGAAAATTGACATCATTTCCAGAATAAAATCAACACAATGGTATCCCCTTGGATTTAACACTGGCTCATCGTGATATGATGGCATTGATATCATTATCAGTCTTGGTCACAAAGTATATATACTAATATTTTTTGCAATATGTGTTTTTCAGTATTTAGTAAATTCACTCCCAACTTTGTGCCCTTCGAATGTTTTCACTTGTTTGTTCTACAGACAAAGCCCAAGACATTGTTTGCCTTCCTATCCGTTATTATTGAATTATAATAACGTTATTTTTCCACACTTTTCTCTCATTTATAACACTCATCGGAACAAAAATGTTCGCATCATTGAAACAAGTAAGAAAACCACTCATTTATCCTTATTATTCCCGTATATTGCATATATTTCAAAGAATATTCTCATGAATTGATAGCACGACTGATCTGTGGATTTGGATCGCGGCAGGTTGGGTTGGATTTGTCTTTTGTGCACTTTTTGGAATGAATCAATTACAAAACCTTTTCTCTAGTTCACTTGGCAATTTATATATATGTAAGTGAATGAGTTTCATTCCGGAAAAAGACTGAAAAGCAAGATATAAAAAAATAAATCATAGCATTTATTCGCAATCGCAAACAAAATAATATAGGTTTCAATATAAATATGAATTTCTCGACGTAGTATCGTTTTTCTTTCGCTTCTTTCAACGAAAATGTTGAAAAGTAGCTCTGTGATTCATTTATTTGTTTGCAAAAGAAAATAAAGGAAGATTTTTAAAATAAGAATTTGCGCTTATTGGCTAAATTCGAATGTGTTTTTTTGTCTATCTTTATGTACACACAAACATACATATACATATATATATAGAGAGAGAAAGATATATAGATGTAAATAAGCTTCAGTTGGAGCTCGAAATGAATTCACACAATTTTACTCAATAATATAACCTCATTAAATGTCATTCATTTTCACTTTAACATTGTTTTATCTATTCCGGGTTTTTGGAAACATTTTTATTTATTTATCAAATTCATTGAGTCAGCTAAAGTAATGTATGTATAAATTATGTATTATGTTCCTGTAAATGGCAAATGGTTGAGACTGCTATCATTCGGTATCGAAGCAAATATACAAATATTATAAGCTAATAGAGTACGAAGAAGAATACAAAGAAGAAGAAGAAGAAAAAAAAAGTTTTATTGTGCGTGACCAAATAACTCTAACAACAGCAATACGTACAACATATTTGTATAATTTTAATTTTTCTCTACGTTTCACCGAATGTAACAATTGATTAACTATGGAAAGAAAATCATTCTATTCCATATTACATCGAAATCTCACTTCGGAAAAATGGTTGACTTTATGATTTGTTGTCACTTGCTTTTTTAATGGCTTACACGTTCTATGTGCTTTTACACCGTTCAAAACCTCACACGTAAAATTCACATTTTGAACATAAAATACGCTTACAGTGTCACTATGCAATGAGCATTATATTATGGTTGAATATTCTAGCCTGAACAGTCACTGAATTTTTAGTTCCGAATTGAAAAAAAAACTACACACATCCCAGTCGAAAAGAATATCCAACGTAAAATTGTATGAGTGTGATTTGTTTTTCTACACCCGCTTGTATATTAACATTACCATGATGGTTTTGTAGTTTTTCTTTTCACATTTTACTTCACAGATAAAATAGAAAATCAAAAATCACAAATAAAACAATTTTTTTTTTGTTATTATTTATGCACACTAGGAGAGATTCTATTTTTTTTTATAACAAATGAAACTATGCAGTGAATAAAACACACGCTATACAGACAAGACACCAACTTGATCAATGAATGAACGACGATAAATGGATATTATATTCTGATTGATGCAATAGGCAATGAGCAACATACACACCATCAACATACCAAATGACAATAGACGCAGCCTGTTGTGGAAACACTATATACACACATATACATACACACACACTCTTGAAAGAAAAAAACTTCACACTTAAGCACACGCATCATACCAGATCGAGCTCAGCGTATACACACATACACATATCAGAGATGCGAATGAAGCCAGTGCGCATACAGTCGTAGCAATAACAACTAGTTTCCCGTGAATTTGAAGCAGCTACACACGATTCATTCGGGCCTCCATTCTTCCTTTATAATTCCAATTTCACATTTGGTACGACCATATTGCCGTATACATTACGATGGCTCTTCATATGTCGTCGACTATAGCTCTCAGTGCACGAATGTGTGTTGGTAACCGCGAATGTATGTATTTAGGTTTTTTTTTATTTATGCGTATTTTTTCACCAACAATGTGTAGACATTTTGTTTAGTTGACATGAGCATGCACAACACACTCGAGTGTGTGGGTGAAATCGATTGTGGCAACACTAACGCATGGAATATTATCTGTTTCTCACTCGAACGGTTGAAAATATATAAAAAGTCGATATTTATTTGTGGGAAAAAATAACAAAGAGTGGACAGTAGTATCAGCACCTGAAACACAAAGCCTTGTATGTAATCTGCTTTTGGGTTGGTTTTGAAATAAACTAGCTTTAAGTATGGTTGGCTCATCTGGTAAGACGCTTATTTTTACGATGAAATTATTTCATAAAATCCGTATACAAAGTAATTATGACCCGATCGTGTAAACTGAAACGAAAATGATGTTTCAAATCTCCGAGGGCTACAGTTACGAAAAAAAAGTTGAAAGCAATCCAATTTGAAATGCTTTTGATGAAACATTCAGGTTTACTGCAAGGAAATAACACTATTTCGTCCATATGCGATGATTCTAAATTCAAAAATAGGAAATTTTTGAAAATTGGCGCAGAAAACTTCTTTTACAATTTGACTACAGCTATCATAACTGCTACCAACTTCACATTATAAACTTTGTGCGACCAATTTCATTAAGAAATCTATCAATTTCGACTTCAATGAGAGTTGAAGTTGTGAGATATGAATCCGACGCCTCCAAATCCATTTCAATCCGCTTCTACAAAATATCTGTTCATGTCTGTAACATCGTCTAATTTTAATGAATGAATTTTTTGTTCATAATTTATAAAAATCTCTATTCGGCTTAAAATATATTGTCTATTTTCTTCTTAATGTTAAGTGTTTTTTTAACCATTTTATTTGTATTTCTCATTAAATCATTTTACAACATCGAGTATTACATCTATATACAAACAAATTATGAAATCGTTTGAGGATGAGCACAAATAAACTTATCGCTTTCTCTTAGGAAGAGAAAAGAGAAGAAACTCTGGAGCTTACGAATGAAACGAGATTAAAATCCTTCTCCACTTAGCGTTGCTGCCTGTGAAGCAGTAGCAACCTAATGAAAAAAAAAATCGAAAAATGAAGCAAATGAAATGTGAATCAAGATTATAAATTTTATTTTTGCATACCTTTCGTCCACCCCGAAAGTTATTATATTCAAAGCTTCCCCCTTGACTTTGACTTCCTGCCGAGCTAGCTCCGAAATTAGTACTGCTGTAGCTTGTGCTACTAGCAAAGCCGCTGCTGCCAAAACCGTTATTGCCACCCCCAAAACCATTGCTGCTGAATCCATTTCCGCCGAATCCGCTGTTTCCGCTGTTTCCGCCAAAATTGTTTCCATTGCCAAAACGTGTACTTCCAAAACCTCCTTCAGTACTCTCTGATAGCCATTTAGTTCCTTTAACTACTTTTGTGACTTCCTCGGGATGTGCTGAAAAGATTAGATGGTGTGAAATATGGCGCAGAAAACTTCTCCTACAATTTGACTACAGCTATCATAACTGCTATCAACAAAAAATACCAACTGTGCTTGTAGTGATGATGGAAATGGTCATGTGAAATTTCCTCTTTAACTTTAATCGGTACCGGTTGTTTCTTGACAATTTCCTTGATCACTTTTTCTTCTAAAAAAAATGAATAAATATGTACGTTAAATAAAAAAAATATCATAACGTTTTGATAAATAGGTTTTAAATATGAAGATGAAATGACCTTTTATAACAATGGGCTTGTGATGATGATGAATATTTTTTACTTGCGTGTGCGTATGTTTATGATGCGACTTTTTTACTGGAACATGAATGATAATTTTCTTTTTGTGGTAGCTTAAATGGGAAAAAAATTATATTTAAAAAAATATATATATTAGAAATTGACACTTTTGACACATGAATTTAAAAAAAAGTGAAAAAAACAATGGCATGCAATAGGGAGTCGAAAGCGTTTTTTTAATTGGTAAATTAATATGAATGAATTTCCTGAAACAAATGCGTGATTAGGAATATTGAATGAAAATTTTGCGATTGTATTTATGTGCAGTGCATTTACCCAGCTTCTGATGTACTAATTGCTATGATAAGTATAAATAAAGCCACCAGCAGCTAAAAATAAATAAAACAAACAAAAACAATCAACATTGCGTAAAGCATTGAGAGCAACATAAAAAAAGGAAAACTAATGCATGTTCAATGCACGATAAGTTGGAATGAGTAGCTTTCGTGCGTTCCGCATGGGTTCATTATAAACAATCTTCAAAATGAAAATGAAAATGATAATGTTTGTATTATATTTACACGTTCAGAGTCAAAACAGTTTGCTGACACCGCAATACGGAAGAACAAGTTTTTACTTTGGTGTTAAAAAAAAAACTTGAATCAATGTCAAGCCTTAATTAACTTCTGTAGCAATATTTGTTTTGGTTGTAATTATTGCTATCAATTCGGATTTCGTTTTGAGTGAGCTCATTTTTAGTTTTATTTTTTCTTGATTTAATTTTTTGAACTAACTGAACATGATTGCAAATGTTTTTTCAAGTTGAATTCGAAAGAAAGTATTTTCATTTTTCATGATTACAAGAGATTGGATTATGATGAACTTAACGAAAACTGTGTTTGTCGTCTTTATATTTTTATTTTTTCCATTTTTCTTCTGAATAAACAAAGATTCACGTGCTATCATCGAGCTCGATATATCACAGTCAAATTTCAAAATGGTCCGATAAATATTCGACACGTTGATTATTCACTAAGATTTTTATTCGATTTCAATACAATACAACAAACAGCACCTGATTTTGTTTTCCTTCATCAAATAAATAATCGATAGATGATTTTATTTACACTCACCACAACTCGTAGTTCCATATTTGACGATTCAATTTCAGTATATGGGAGTTCTAACACTGTTTACTGTTCTTAAATTTATCTTGATTTTTCGTTTGTTTTAAATACACAACACAATATCGATAATTCAACTGGTGTTCGGCGTAGGGACAAATAATCCGTAATCCCAAATTCGTCTTGGACTTGAACGTTCGCGTGCTTTTGAATCAATGTACTCGGTGGATCTGAAAATTTTCTGCACCTACCGTCAATATTTATATCGAAAATACAGCGAAGAGCTGAAAACCAACCAACACACCATCGTTACCAATACAAGCACCATTGAATATATGAACAAGCATTCACACGATACGAGATCAGCTAAAACATTTGAAGATGAAAGAAAAAAAACTAACAAAAAAACCACCCGAAAGCAACAGTTGAAAAACCGCATGTATTTTTCAATTATATATCACGTAATCAATCGCACACGATAGTTTCAACAACTAAAATCAAATCGTGAAAGTAGAAGTTAATCGTTGATGAGTTTCCAACTTATAGCATACAATATCAATTAATGCAGACAAAATGAAAATGGTATATGGGAAAAACAAAACAAAAATAAAAATGTGTGGAGGACAAGCGGGCGTGAAACAAATTAAATGCATGGAAAACTAAGTGAAACATTGGTTTAGCGACTGGCAATTTGCGCGCAAACACAAACACACTCAATACGCTCAAGTGCAATTTTATTCATTTCGCATTGGGTGAAAAACAACAATCACGTACCAGAAAGAAATTATTGGAGAAAAAACAAACACAGAAGAAGCACCAACTACACGGGGAATACAAATGGCAAAGAAACAGTTTGAATGCATAACTTTTATTAAAATAATACAAAGTCATGCATCCATTTAGGCTAATAATAATTCAAGTGCGCACAGCTCAGTTCACGTACCCATGTGCGTTTCTTTTCTCCCTCTCTTCTTCTTCTTCTTCTTCTTCTTCAATGAAAGGCAATGCAAGTCACAACCAACATCATCTATTCATTACACTCAATTTTATTCATAAGCGAAATTAAAATGTTTTATATTAAATTAGTGTCAGATGTTCCATCATTTCTATACAATTAATCTTGTGAATAAATTTCATCAGTAATTATGAAGTTGAAGTCAACAACTTCATTCACCTATTATCGAGTCGATCATACGAATATACGAATTTTGGTAGGAAAACGAAGCATATTTTGAGATATTGGTTTTTTCCGCTAAATTCTACAAGAGAAGATTTTTTGAGGAGGTTATCAATCAAATTATTTCTTCAAAATATTTGCACCTTAAGAACCCTTCTATTGAATGTTCCACTCTTTTAGATCAAAGTTTAGCGATATTTCGATTTGTTATTTCATTTTGGATAATTTTATCCAAGTTTTCTTTTTTCACAACTAGTGATCTACATTCTACATCAGGATCTTATCTAGAAAAATAAATTAATTCCATTTCTATTATTGAAATGTAAAGGGTTACAATGTAGGTTTTTTCAGCCTTCTTCCAGACATGGATAGTAACTGAGATTAGATAGCAGAAAAATGTCTTCGGCAGTGTTGTAGAATACTACTAATGCTTCAACTTACGTCTCACTCATAGATTTGTTCTGAAGAAAACCTCTTTCAACAAACAAGTGGGACATCCTGCGATAGTTTCATAATTATGCATGAGCAAAAATGAAATATTTCATTTTTTTCAGGAAATGTAAGGCGACCACAAGATCATTTTTACCCCGATTATTTCAAATCGAAAATTATTGGATTGGATAATTTGAATAAATTATTATGTCTATTCTGATTAAATAACCCGTGCGCCAGTTTGTTTGGAAGTATTGTTATTAATATTGAATTGGCTTTATTATTGCTTAGCATATCCGCCATATTATGACTTCTATTCCAAACGAACAAACGAATGAGGAATCTAACCGTTTCAGTAATACAATTTCGTTCGACATGTGTGAAATTTCTTCGTTTTTATGTCGAATTTCGTAGAAATTGGTATGTCGAAGCGCCACAGAGGGTATCTGGTGCGCACAAGTGTACAATTATTGACGGCAAAAATCCAAGTCAATACCGATTTTAATTGCAATTCGTAATCAATTCGTCGGTAGCAATAACCGCGATTGTTATTGTTATTATGATTGTTGTTGTTTTCGTGCACGATGCTCGTGCAGAGTTGGATTACATTTCCTGAATGATATCTTCGTGGTTAGATTGTGTTGCATTACAATGCACTGTACAATTGATTATTCGCCTAATTCAAACGTAATACAAACTATTATCGCATGATAAACTCAATTTTTTCGGAAGAATTTATTACCTTGTATGGTTTTTGTATTATTACTCTTTTGATTCGTATTTTTTCTGCGCTTCGTTGCCACAGCAAATGAAATTCAAACTGGTAGAGAATGTACTCTACACACTGTTCGTGTTTTTTTTTTCCTTTCGTTATTTTCTCCACATCTAACCACTTGGTTCGATTTGCTACAGGTGTAAAAAAATAGTGAAGCATTTACATTTCCTTCACCATATTTAGTGTATGCTTTTTTGTTTATATTTGTAACGGTCCGTATCGAATTTATTGCTGCTTAACCAATTGGAAATTTAATATTTGCGCATCAAACACAGACATTCATTCCAATTCGATTAATTTATTTTTACCTTTCATTTGCTGTTTATTTCTTTTCAGTTCATTCGGTGACCGACTTTAGAAATTCATCTCAATAGCGTAGTAAGCATTAAAATATTTTTCGTCCTTTTTCATTCTTCTTGAATTGTTGAGGTCCAAAATGATGATGGAGGTAGCGTCTCAAGGTGCAAAAAATTACCAGCAATTTTGATTTGGTTTGTTATCTTTGTCAGCAGGCCTCACATTTATCAAATGGAAATTGACACAAAATTCACAGTACGTTTCATCGTTTGGCTGCAGACCAGCCATACTTTATTTCATCTGTGTGTTTTGTACTTCAAGAAGTTTACTGTTTTTTGCCATTTAAATGTGATGATGGAAATATTTTTAAAAACGGCGGCGTGTAAAGCTTATATGCCGCCCAAAATCAAAATTTGATGAGCAAAAAAAGGTGTTCAGTTTTGTAAAATCAATTGTACACTTGCTCTTGAAATTTATTGACAATTTTCACTCCGCTAGCAATTTTGCCGCATTCAACAAAATGCCACCCGAAGCAATTGCTTCGCCAGCGTCATACTTTGTACGCTACCGTAAAAATAATACTAAAAACGGATTTTTACATTTCTAATGACTAGATCGAGAGGAGAGTATGTGAAAAAATTCTAATATATTT
This sequence comes from Sitodiplosis mosellana, assembly GCF_009176505.1. Classification (NCBI taxonomy): domain Eukaryota; kingdom Metazoa; phylum Arthropoda; class Insecta; order Diptera; family Cecidomyiidae; genus Sitodiplosis; species Sitodiplosis mosellana. Next base: position 3,722,533 of record NW_022601411.1, read on the forward strand.
TGATAGAGGATAGTATGTTTTCTGATGATTCTGTTGGCGTTAAAGTAGAGTATGTTGTAGTACCGTCTAGCCTCTGCGGTCTTCACGGTTTTCGCGCAACTGATAGGAGATAACAACATGGTGTCTTCTGCAAAGTTGTAGTACTCGAGGTCTTCTATAACATTACTGAAGACATCTATCTCTTATCTCTTATCAGTTGCGCGCAAATCGCGCACATAAAAAAGCAAATTTTATATAGAACTTTTTTTTTCTTATCATTTTTCGCGCTTTCCGCGGAACTGTTAAGAGATAAGAGATAACTGACTTCAGCAATGTTATAGAAGACTTCCAGTGCTACAACTTTGCCGAAGACACCAAGTTGTTATCTCTTATCAGTTCCGCGGAAACTGTGGAAAACCGCGAGGACCCGCCAAATATGAACATACTCGCCTTTAACCATTTTTGAGTCGAAAGAAACTTACTCTTCTCTTTCATAACAAAGTCAGATGAACTTACTCTCCTCTCGATTTAGTCAATAGATTTCTTAAACAAAGAATACTGTTTTTTTAAAGAAATGCATCACAATAGTGATATTTTAGGTCGTTATGAGCGTCTATGGAGCATGAAGGCTCTAAGCTTTCAAGAATAATAATAATACTATAATATAATTTATATTTTTAAGACGGTTGAACCATCAAGAGACAAAATATAGATCTTATCGAAGGGTTTTGTCCAAGAGGAATGAAAATTCAACAGAACTGAAATTGAAATTTTAGTTTTTTTCGTACTTAGCTTTTCTTTAGCCATGATTACATGTCTCGAGAAGGAGATTATGAGCTAGGTTTTCGTTTGTTATGTCATCAAATGGTCATTTAATTGACAAACTCGTCAGGTGTTTCGAATTAAAAAAAAAGGATTTTATTTTCCAAATAAATAATTTTATTCAACAATTGGCAAATAATTTGTTGCCAAAGACAAGATAACAGATCAAGGTTTTATGGCAGTAATGATGTGGTTTCTTGCTGAGATGTTAGGGTCGAATATGGCATCAATTTTTGTAGAACAGCCTAGAAAAATATCAACGTTATCTTCAATTAATATCTTTAGTGTGAATTGTTGATATGTCAAAGTATTACCATTTTCTATGCAGTACAAGATACGATCATAAAGTATGACGCTTTCAACGATTGGTGCAAGCATCAAGCGGAGCGTATAAAAAATCACGACTGACTTCCAGCGCTCCAAATTCATCTGTGTATCTGGAGACTCAACATCATGATCTGGTATAATTATGCCTTCGAGATGACTGACTGCTTGTTGGCAATATTCACGAAATGTAGTCAGCCTTTTAATGCTACGAAGCCCCGAACGTTTACGTTCTGGCGAATATTTACAAATTATCTTTTCAGCGGCTGCGCGGTATGAATGAATCCGGAGGTATTCATAGTTTTTCTCCGATAAACGATCCGCATAAACTTCAATTGCATGACAAGCTACTTCACGTGCCTCAAAACTCAAATGATGCCATTTAGGTTCAACTAAATTCGTTAAATATTCACTAAGTGGATAGCCTTTGTTGTTATTGTTTTGGTCGATGGAAGTTGTGATTTTAAAATAACAACAGCCAACTAAATTCAGGAATTTTGCTTCACTGCTTTGCAGAAAAAAACGAATCAATAGGCTGGCCAAATTTCCACAGGGATGCAGACCGATTATACCAAATCTAAAGGTATCATCGTTCAAATCCACTCTGAAGCAATTTTTTATGTTCTAAAATTTATAAGACAAATAAATTGCATCTATATTTATTCGGAGTTTACAAAATTAGAAAATAGTTGTTTGAATTTTCTTCTTATTACCTTTACTAGTTCAGAAAATGATGTATCTTCACTCAAACAGATATTTAAGTGTACTGGCTTTCGGAAAGTAGTTCCGTCCTTGCAAAATTTCATTATTAAATCGATGGCTTTATTATCTAAATCACTGAAAATGTTAAAAGAAACTTGAAAATGTTAAAGGAACTTGAAACTACCATTGTTATTTTATGTGCTCACTTGGCTTGTTCTGTGAGAGCAACTTGTTTTTCGATGCAGCATACATTCAATCCATGACCGTAGCTAATCAATCGTGCCAAATGCCCCAACCCACTTCCAAAATCGACAATATATTGACACCTTAACTCTCTTGCTATATCAGCCGTTAATTGGCCCATGCGTTCAATTTCATGTCGTTTCTTTTCTTTGATCTTTTTCTTCGTTAAAATTGTGCAAATTTTTGGGTGTGTTAAACAATTGAAATCCTGTTTCGGGTTATTATTCGAATCTTTTTCTTTGGAAGATTGGTTGTTTTTAGCCGGTTCCTAATGAAAAAGAATGATATACTTCACTGCAAAAGGATCAATTTGGTGACAAACCTTAACCGGACTCCTTGAAATGCTAAGTCTCTCAAGAAGTTTTCGCAAAGCAAGTAGTGACAGTGGCCAAAGTGTTTTTTCAGTTTGCTGTTGTGGTCCAATAAGTAAATCGCTTAAATGTTCCGGTGGAATGTTAGATAATGTTTTAATCCAAGATTTAGGCATTTTCTCCCAGTGATTATCCACATAGAAGTCCTGAAAAGATAGACATCTGATGTAAATACCTGTTGAAGAGAAAAAAAAAAAGATCTAGCATTGTTTAGCTTACCAAAACGTAAGAATCCAGAAGCCATTTGAACAAATTGATAACTTTAAGCGAGTCCGTCAGTTTGATTTTGATATTTACCATTTCATTTTGATTTGGATGCATTTTTCAAGTTGAAATTCTCTGATATAAGATAGTGATGGATTAGTATCGTGTGATTATTTACAAACAACGTTCAACGTTGAACTTGAAACCACGTTGACAGTTCGCAGTCACTGTGTTATTCGTGTAATGAGGGAGGTGTATACACGTCAAAAGCGCCCAGCAAACGGATAGATGAATGCGTCTGCGTTAGACGGAGAGGTATACGATTCAATGGAGAATAATTTTACTATGCGTTTGTTGATGGTATGGTACGTACAAAATACATATATACATCTTATGTGTGCACGACACTGAACCGAATAGAACGATTTTATCATTCCATTCTTAGAAACATTCCAAAACAAAACAAAACAAAGGGAGGACTTGACTGTATGATAATGGATGCGAAAAATGTCTACGCTGTAGTTGACGTTTTATGTTATAGAGTCAGATGCATGGTAAGATGACTTCAGTCGTAAATGGTACTTGTACACACGAAGCCACCAAAACCAACAGGCTTTGTATGGTAACAACGGAGAAATGTCATATTATCGCACAATCTACCGTATCAAAAGCAAAATATGAACTTTGTTTAATATTTATATGTTTAATTTAATTTTTTTTTTAATGATTAATTTTCAACAAATTGTGGTGCTGAAGATTGTGTGAAACTTGAAATTAAAAAGAAAGTGGTATGGTAAGAAAATATAACTTATTGCCAATCGATTCATAGACCATTGCTAATGTGACTTGACAATTTAATTAATACTTTGGTTTGAACTATATTATATATATTTTTAAACCAAACTTAAATTGATTTGAAATATTTAATGAATACTCGTTTCTACTTTTAGAAAACCAATTGAACATTTGAGAGCTGTTGAACAACTGTTTTAAACGCGCATCAATGAATTGCTATTATCAACAATATTGACATACGATAAAACTTTATACAAGCTAAAGTTTTTCCGGACAACTGTTTGCCAAACAAAAATATCAATAAGCGGACATAATGGTACCGATCGAATCAATGTTTCGCTTACTTGTATTTACCATTTTACTAGCATCAGTGAAATTCTCTACAACAGAACAGGTAAAACACAAAATACCTAAACTAACATATGTTTTGCGACTTCCAATTCAAAATTTGATATGGTCACTATACAATTTTTATTTTTCTCAATTTAATGCTTTCTTCTCTATTTCGAAATTTATACATTTAGTTTGACGTTGATGAACAAATTTCTGATGTAAATCCAAACGACGGGACAATTCAAAAATACGTAGAGGAGCAAAGCAAAGGATGGATTGAGCAAGGTGACCAACGTCAACCCAAAGTTAATGTCAAACTAGAATTAACCAAATTGAACATTTGTAAGCTGTGGATGAACATTCAACATATTCCTTTTTCGTTTTTTACCTTTCCGAATTTAATTGTTTATGTTTTCAATGTTACCCAATGTCTGTTCTTTTTTATTTTGTTTTATTTTATTCATCCTTCAGCTCATGCGTGGGATAGCTCTTGGCCAACAAAGACGCGTCAATTAGGAAGTGTTAGTGCAGTTAGTTTTGATAATAATGGAAATGTTGTGGTATTCCATCGCGGTGATCATGTTTGGGATGGTTCATCGTTTAATTATGATAATGTTTATTTACCGCGAAGCAAAGGGCCAATTGCAGCTAATGCGATAATTGCATTCAATCGAAAAACGGGTGAAGTTTCATACGAATGGGGGAACGGGATGTTCTATATGCCACACGGTCTAACTGTTGATCATGAAAACAATGTGTGGGTAACGGATGTGGCATTGCATCAAGTCATGAAATTCAGTGCAAACAATCGAACGAAGCCGGAGCTTATTCTTGGCACGGCATTTCAACCGGGAAATAGTTTGAAAAAATTTTGTAAACCAACGGCAGTGGCATGTCTGCCGGATGGTGATTTCTTCATATCGGACGGATACTGCAATGCTCGTATTATTAAATATTCACGGACCGGAGAACGAATCCTCAGCTGGGGACAGAATTCATTCTCAGGTATTGCTTAATTCATTTTATTTGTCTTCAATTTCTAACTGAGATTTAAAAACATTTAACTGATTTCATTTTTCAAATTGTGTCAGGTCATGCATTTGATCATGCTCCCAGGAATTTCTTTGCTATTCCACATGCGTTAACACTTGCGACCGATTTGGGTTTGCTCTGTGTGGCGGATCGTGAAAATGGACGAGTTCAGTGTTTTCACACGGACAACGGAACATTCCATTCGCAATATCACAGTGGAATCGTTGGTGATCGGCTTTTTAGCGTTGCTTATGCTCCAATAAACGGTGGCCAATTGTATGTTGTAAATGGACCACTATTGGGTCATTCAGCTGACAATGCGGTTCTAGGATTCGTTATTCATATGCAATCGAACAAAGTTATCGCGAAATTTGGGCCAAATGACGGTGTTTTCGAGAATCCACATGATATTATCGTAACGCCTGATGGCAATGAGGTAAAAAAAAAACCATAGGATATTTTCAATATCAATTATCTATTTTGATGATTTACATACACTTCGTTACAGATTTATGTGGCTCAATATGCTCCCAACATAGCTTTCAAATTTATGTCGAAAACTCCGGCTACATCGAACGCCATTAAAACTTTTCCAAATAATTCGGCACTGAAACCGTCGGTTACATTAGGTATATACACTACCGTGCAATAGTTTGGAACCACTAGGTATTTTTCATACAAATTGACCATTTTTGGTGGACTCATTAACATATTTCGGAAACTCTTGATATTTTGTGCATAGTTTCTAGAACGTTTCAATAGTAAATCACAGAGGTTTCATCAAAAAATATTTATGAATTTCAAAAATATAGCAATTTGAATTTGTACTGTGTGGAAAATGATCAAATTTGTATGAAGATTAAAACAGATCAAATTCAAATTGATATATTTTTTAAATACCTGAATATTTTTTGATGAAACCTCTGTGATTTACTATTGAAACGTTGTAGAAACCATGCACAAAATATCAAGAGTGCAGGTGTTTCCGAAATATGTTAATGAGTCCACCAAAAATGGTCAATTTGTATGAAAAATACCTAGTGGTTCCAAACTTTTGCACGGTAGTATCTCTTAAAATAAATGATAAATGAAATTGATTCATCCATTAAATTAATAATAATTAAAATGTGTCAATCATTTTCCTGGAAGATAATAATACGATGACATCGAGTGAAACATCGGAATTGGAAACAACAGCGACTGATGCACAAGCAAGTCAACAAATATTGTTCATAATTGGTTTGTTCATATCGTTTATTTGCATTACTTTGTTCGCTGTATGGGTCATACGTCGACGGAAACTAGGTAATTTTAACCACGCACAACACACAGACTTAGAATACAGCAAATTGATGTCAAAGTGTTAACACAGACAGTCCCATCACAATACCTAACCGCATCACTCACATTTTTTTTTAGTTTTTCGTCCACATTTCTTGCTCATTTTGTGATCTTGATCGTTTTATAGTTATAACGTTTAATTTATAATTTAAGTCTATCCTAGAACAAATTTCCAAGATTTTTTAAAAGATTTTTTACAGAACGTATTTTGCATGCATTTTTATTTTCGATCGATGATTATTCGAGTTAGTGACAAATTGAGTTTATTGCAATAATTTTGATTGGAATTTTGCGGAAAACTGGTGAAACAAAATTAGGCATCTTCAATTTGTTAATTGAAGCTGTGAGAAAGAAAATTCTCAAAAGTGAATCTTGAATGAGCGCTGTGTTGAAGCGAATCATGAATTTACGCACACGTACCGATACTCGTGGTTCACTGCTGCTGCTCAAACATTCATGATTCACTTTTGCGTGTTTTCAGAATGTTTATTCCTGTATTGCCATTTTCATTCTCACAGCCTCAATGGGAAAGAACGGCAGCAATGCAATTACAGCAATTACAACATACACACTTTACAAAATAGAATGGACTTATTGAAGGTTTTGTCTATTCATCCACTTCAGTATTTTAAGTTGAAATTTTAAATTCGAATTTTTTCATTTTTTTTTAACTTTATGTTTAATTTCCATTAATTGTAAGGGAATATGTGGTACATGTGGAAATGTGAATGGATGTCCATTTTTGTAGTGCTATATTTGTATCAGGAAATTAAACGATTATATTGAAATCATCAACTTCGTTTTTGTTTTTGACCATTTATGACATTCCGTTTTCTGTTTTTTTTTAAGCTAATTGAAAATATAACTCTATTTCACAATTTGAAGCTAATTTAAAATTTAACTGTATTTCAACTGCTGTGGCTATCGTTAAATGATTGCAAAATAAGATTCAAGGAATCGGCGACGACACGCTTGGGACTTTCCAACAGTTAAAACTGACTTTAAGCTAGGAAATTTGCTGGAACGAAAAAGAGGATTTGAAAAATTAGATCAGGAAGCCAGCGATGAAGAACCAAATTCAAGTACAAACGCTCTTCTATCGAGCGCACAATTCGCATAAGTCTTCTAACACAATTGTACAGTTTTTTTTTCTCTCTAGAAAATCTCAAACAATAACTCGAACACAAATTCAATTGTTTTCTTTTTTCAATTCAATTGTTATGTACCCAATCGAGCATATATTTAATATTATAGATTATGAATAAGACCAAACAAACTGAACAAATAAAATATTATAATTTGTAAATAGATGCAAATAAACTACTTTATTCCTTTCATCCGGCAGAAGAGTACATCGTTGGAAATACTTATATATTGATTTCTAGGTAAGGCCTAAATGGAGGACCTTCAACTTTGAGTTTAGTCTGGATATTCTAGATAGGGGAAATCTGCCCAAAAAATAGGATGGTGTGTAAATTGACCCTTCGGAAGCTCTGATAAAACTCTCTAATTCCAGCCTTTCTGATCATGAAAATAGTAAACAATATAGAGCCGCCTGGGGACTAAGTGCAATGTGTCATACTTTCAACGTTTGAACTAACACAGACGCGTACTTGTTACAGCAAACTATGCGCATAATTCTCTATTTCTCCAACCAGTCTCCAGGTGCCGCTTTATTGTTCTTGTTTGACGTTTCCTATCTGTTTGTACAGACGATCAGAGAGGCTATCTAATTTTATAATGAATATCACCATCAAAAATTGAAGTAATTTCTGAATTTAGTTGAATATGTTTTGAAAATGGAAACTATTATTACTTTCATTGAATTCGAATTTTTTTCTGGCACAAAAATAAATGCTACAACATTTACGTCTATGAAATATTTTACATACCTGGTAAAAAAAAATTGATTTCTTTCTAAATTATGCTGGACAATGGTTGTATGCTGATTTTAAGTAAACGATTTCTATGATTTCTCACATTTTTATTTATGATTGAAGTAGTAGGAAAATGGGGATTCCTCAGCAACTCTTGCGTCAACCGCATGGTTGACGCAAGGCTGGCGCAAGGTCCTTGCGTCATCCATACAGTAGCAGTGGAAGCGCGTGCGTCAGCGAAGCCCATACACCGTACATCATTCACTCACTCGCTCACTCACGCATTCAATCGTTTGCTCGATTGTATACTACATCTCTCTCTCTCTCCATCTCTCTCTCTCTCTCTCTCTCTCTCTCTCACACGGAAAAGATAATACTCATTCACTTTTACATTCACACACAAAAAAAAACCCAAACATACTTTTTTTTTCATACGAATCAAAACAAACGAGCTTTGAATGCATATGATTGTATGTGAAATGGCATATAAATGAATTGAACCGGTCTACCTTTATATCGGCTATAGCCGAGACGATAGAACGGCTGACTCACACACCCATGATTGAGAGTTCAAAACTCTGAATGAAAATTATTTTTTTTCTGTCTCTCAAATCGAATCATGTACAATGCAAATCGAACAAAACATATATAAATTCGATTAAGTAATGATCATAGTGTGCGTGATTTTTTTCACTTCAAAGAAAAAATATACACAGCTGAAAATTTCTGAAAAACTAAAAAAAAAACAAATTATGAATAAAATTTATTCAATTTTCAATGCAAAATATTTTGGATGATTCCTTCGACCAATTTTATTTTCTCCCATAAATCGTTTCAAAAGTAGAAAATTGTTTTTATAAATACAACACTGGAAAATTTTGATACATTTACTTTTTTTTAACCATAGAACTATGTAGCTATGTTTGATTATCTGAATAAATTCGAATATAAATAGTTAATATTAGTCTATATGTCTAACTGTAAGTGGTGATCTGCATGTGCGAAATCATCTTTTTGTTTTTGTTGTTGTTGTTTTTGCATGTCAAATATAAATATTTATAATAAAAATTGTTATTATCATCATCAATTTTTAAATTCATTTTTTTTAATGAAATGTAATAACTGGCGGATTATCTCGAAGTTGCCAGTGTCGACCTTTGTTGGTCGAATTGACATCTCTTTCATATTTCACGCACCTTCCGTGGCCGAAAGGCAAACTAAATGCTGTGCATTTTTGCTTGTATCCGAAGTAGGCGCATTGTGGTACACTAAATTTGAATGTAAAATCTATTACGTTCTACAGATTTACAGGCAATAACATATTATTAACTATACTTAATAACATAATAATAACGGCCGATATATTCTTCCAACATAACATAATAATAACGTTATTAAGATTCAGCATAATAATAACATAATATGTTATGCGTTATATCGGGTGTTATCTTAATAAATCCTAAGATTCGGCGGTAATAACATTTTATTAACTATAATAATAACATATTATTAAGATGGATTTATTAACTCAATTAATAACATATTATTAAGATACAATCTTAATAACGCTTTTTTCGCGCATTTTTTTCGCCGGAGCACTGACAAGTTGTTTTTTCTCTGCGGAGTACACACATGAACTTTTTGCACTGTTGCAAAGAAATTAAAATGACTCTTTGAAACGGAATTATCATGTATTGAACTTAACCATTAAGTTTAGGAAATCGCCAGTCCCGACCTTGCATTGTTATAGGTGTGTACATCGTACAGTGCTTTTTTTCTCTCCAGCTAGGGAAAAGAATGCGCGAAAAAAGCGTTATTAAGATTGCATCTTAATAATATGTTATTATTATAGTTAATAAAATGTTATTACCGCCGAATCTTAGGATTTATTAAGATAACAGCCGATATAACGCATAACATATTATGTTATTATTATGCTAAATCTTAATAACGTTATTAAGATAAAAACAATCCCAACATAACATAATAATAAATATGTCCGGCAATAACATATTGATAACATATCGAAAATGTAAATCTGTATTACGTTCTTTACAATTCCGTATGTATTTTTTAAACATTCAAAGAATGAATTGTCACATGAACAATCACTTAGAGTATATCTCGAAGGATTTTCTAAACCTCTCTGAAACGCATGTGGTTGCCAGGTAGTTAAACATTCGTCGTGGGTTTTGCAGCACTGATCGATGTAACCAAAATAACCCAATTCCCCACTTACGCTCACATTTCCCGGACCGCAAAAGTTCAAAACTGTAAGAGTAAACCTAGGGGGATTTAACTACGTGAAAACTTGTAAAAAAATGATATAAACGCGCACGAAATTGTTACATTCACCAGAGAACTTGCATGATTCCACTCAGTTGACAAGTTCCGTATTAAAACAACATGCGCGAACGCGCGCGAGTTCGTGTGCAAACTTGTAGCTGGACGACGCGCACACATCAGTCGTTCCATTTATTATATCTGGATTAACTTTTTCTTCAACACTTTCTCCAGCTCTTTAAAAATATTTCCTTTGTCCATTTTATAATTATAAAAATCTTTGAACTTTTGGAAAGGATGTGAAAAATCTTTATACACGTAAACAACCGATTTTTAGCTTGAAACGCGTTTTAATTGTCAAATAACAACTTGAAAAACGCGCAAAACCATAAACAAACTTGTGTAAACTTGTGACCGTGCGCGTCAGTACGTACAAGGAACGCGTCGAACTCCCGCGAATCAAGCAAACTGGCAAAAAACATGCTGAACTCGTAAGAGTTAAATTCCCCTAGGAGTAAACGAAGTGGTTAAAAATTTATTTTGACATTCGGATGTGTGGCAAAATTCTGCGATTAGTAATACTAAGAAAAAACACTTACTCTTGGGTATTGGTTGTTGTAACATTTCTTCATTACAGTCCAATTGGGTGAAACCTTCGGCCATCATCAATACAAAGAACAAAAACAATAACTTTGAAGAACACATTACTTAACTCACAATACGACTAGACTGATAGAAAGTGATATGACTATAACTTATAGTCTATAAGTAATGAGACTGTATTTAAACGATTTGTCTGGCCTTCATTAAGCTCATTCTTACACGTGCCGCATTTTCGAATGACGAACAAAATTGTTCACGTATGGCAAATGCGAAATAAACATTTCTATTTACCCGACTAAGTGCAATATTTGCCGTTGTTCATTTTGCTGCTTGGATTTATAATATATATCTGTATTCATTCAGTGATTTGATACAGTTTGTTTTTGACAATGACGATGAATAGTCATATTTTTGTAAAAGTTTTTTTAATGTGCGGTGCATTGTGCTGTGCGTATGCATATCCTAGTGCAGATAACTGCAAATGCAGTAAGTTTATGTTTTTTTTTTTCCTTTTTTTTACTGTGTTTTCAACTTGCAATACTGCGTATCAAAAATTGCATTTTTGCGCTAAATAAATGCATTTCACCATAAAAACTTAAACTAACAATAGAAACCGTACGAATTTTTACTTGGTACTTTTGTACCAGACGGATTTTTTTTCTAAAAAAAAATTCGATAGTAATTATCAAACAGACAGTTCACAATTTATAAATTGTGTTGAATTAGCATATTAGAAAAGCTGACGGACGTTGTTAAATGAATTGTCAAGTTTTACAATCAATCTAATTTATTTTTATTTTTTTTTTTTTCCGTCGTTAAACATATACACTATCCTTATGGACTTTGCATTTTATTCATCTGTGTATAATTCATATTACATACATAAAAAAATTCATTTTAAATTCATACACCATTTAATCAATACATGTGTTTCATACATAAATTCCGACACCGAAAAGTTGAGAGAAATATATGCCAATAACGGTGATTTTTATTGAATAAAGTTTTTTTTTTTGTTTTTTGATACGTTTAAAATCGTTTTCATCTTTGACAAAAATTGTGTGTGTTTGTGTGTGTAAGTGCATGAAAATATGCTTGTTACACAAATTAAAACGAAATTTGCACACATTGGCTTTGTGGCGCCAAAAAGCGCACTGCCACTGATGATCGGTTGAAGAACACTTTTCACAAACAAAAAACTAAATAAATACTATTTCGAATTTTTTTTTTCAACCTTTTTTTGCATATTCTATGTTGTTGCTGGTAAATTTTTCTGTTTCAATTTCAATTATTGACTTCTATCTAAAATCAAAACGTATATATTATTTGGTTTTATTTATTTTCATTGTAACAATCAAATCGTGTTATAAATGCACACCCATATTTACCTCATGCTGAAAATAAAACCGCTATGGTAATAAATTGAGCATAAGTACAGTGTGCAATTGAGTTGCATACAATTTTTATCTGTTCAGAATCGTTTGTTATCCGATGATTTGCGAATGCAAATAAAAAGAAAAATTTACTTTTTATCGACAAGCATGAGGAAGAGAGATACGTTTGTAACTTGTTTATAATTGTTAAAATGTGCGATATATGCCATTGTATATATACTATAAAATATATGCATAAAATGGTCGTTGAATTGAGAGATAGAGAGAGAGAGAAGAAATAAAAAATTGGAAAATTAATTTAACTGATGAGCTGAAACAAAATGCAAATTTTCTAAATTCTATTTTATCAATGGTTTTTGAGCCCGAACCAATGTTCAGAAAGCAATAATTAAATACGAATTGAACGTGTAAATTAATTTTCTATATTTTTTTCTTCTCTCTCTCTCACACACACACACACACGCACACATACATACGCAATCCCATGTGAATTACAGAACGGCTTTTAAGCATTTTATGGACAATTACACGAGTCTCAACTTACTTATTCAGTGTATTCTGCAATTTTTTTTTTTTAATTCATTTAATTTCATTTTTTTTTTGCATCTGTTTTGGTTTACATTATTTCATTGAAATGTTTATGAAATGTTTCACAAAGAATATTTACTAATATATATGTATATAAATTATATTCATGATGTATAACGAAAAAAAAACCATTTCAACATAAAAGAGAAAGATAATTAAATCTTTATATTTCCGTTTTTCTATTACACAATTTTTTTCTTCTCTTTCGTTTTGATGAATTATATATAAAAGAAAATCATTATGAATAGGCCAAAAGAAATTTCACCAGAGCAAAGAGATTTGTAAATGAAATCTTTTCTTTTTTTTCTTCTTTTTTTTTCATGGCAAATAATTTTTTGATAAAATACAATGTAGAATATATAATTAGAATGCATTAAACTTAAAAAACTTCATCTAATAAATTATATCTAGGCCATTTTTTTTTTGTATGTAAATCTACCGGTAATGGTTTCTTTTTTGGACGATTTTCTATTCGACTATCTTCAATTTATTACTTTCCGAATTTTTTTTCGCGATTTTGTTTGCCTTCCATTTCTTCGTTTTTCTTTTACATTTCTCCAATTTTTTATTCTATTTTCTTGTTTTTTTTTCATCCTCTCCTTCAACTTTATTGTGTCAGAGACGTTTATGGGCAAGTGCCCCATGCTCTTTACACTGACTTTCTGAATACTTTTGTGCTGTCCGCATTTGTATAGATTTCCGGCATAATTTCTTTAATTTTAACGGATGACATGGATTATTATTAAGTATTTTCATTATTGTTTTTAAGAAATGGGACATGCGAATACAGCATTCAACGAACATTTCCAGAAATGGAGATTGGTAAGAAACCCGTGGAGGGTCGAAATACATCAATTCGACCGCTATAGGTGCAACGGTGTTTTATTATCCACGAAACACCTTCTCACAACAACAAAGTGTATTTTGCCATACAAAGGTGTTCCCGCCGAAAATTCAAATGGCGATGAACTTCCAATCAGCTTTTGGTAAGTTATTGTATACAAACTTTCGATTCATCTAAACCAAAACTCACTCAAATCTCTTCATTTTTCCATTTTTTTATTGGATACAATAGGCTTCGTTACACGCTGATCCACATCAATTCCAAAATAAAAAGAAAAGCAAGATATGTTTACATTCATCCCGAACACCAATGTAATCCCAATGAACTTTTGCCCGCAATTGTTGAAATGAACGAAAGCATTGAATTTGATAAGTGGACACAACCGGCAGTCTTGCCGCCAACAGCACTACAAATTCATGAAAGAATATTACCTGTAGCGATTTCCTACACTAATATATCAGTAGTCACTACGAATAAGATGAACGTGATGATTTATTCAGATGAAATATGCGAAAGGATGAATCCAGGGGAAAATGGCAATAGGCTATTGTGCATAGACATTGAAAGCATTTGCTCGGACTGCAATATATGTGAGGTAAAGCTATGCATATATTTTATCATCTAAAATCTAATCTTCTAATCCAATTCCCTTTAACCAAATTTCAGTTTGGCATTTTTACGGATCCATTATTTCACTTGGCAGAAAATGACACCATGCTCCTACTTGGACTGGCAAAACATTGCAATCGAACGGCGAAACTAATCAATGTGAATAGTGGCCTAGAAGAGCAAAGATCATCGGCTGTTTATATGCCAATCGGGGAGTTTCTGCCTTGGATTCACAATATTATGCATAAAACATGTCCTTGCGAAACGACTTATCGTCCATTGATCCAGGACGTTGAGGCAATAATTTTTGAAAAAAAATGAATCAACGAAGAGACGTTTGTGTCAGCCCAAGTTACGGCCGAAAAGAAATTGAAATTCATTTAAAGCAAAAAGTCGCTCGTTCGACATACAAGCAAACAACAATTTTTGTATTATGCTAAGCTAAAATATTAAAGAACTTAGTGTGAGAAAAAAACTGTTTTCATTTCAAAACAAAACTTTATTTCAGCACATTTGAATTTGTTCGGGTTTTTCAATAATTTTAAACGCTTGTGCAGTAAAATCCACTTGTGTATATGCCTTAATTTTTTTTTTCCTTTTCACTTGGATTTGGCTTGGGTTCTACTATGCCGATTTCAATGCAAATGTATTTTTCACACTTTCAAGCATCAAACGGTGTAATTTGTCGATTTGAATGCCGTATTTACGCTATAATCTTTATTGTAATGGTAGTGTGAATGGTAGACAATACGGTAGACAATACTGTTTCAAAAACAGTAACGAAATATCGTAAAACGGTGACAGAGACGGCAGCGAATGTTTGTACATGAAAAAATCGCTCTTCGTTTCCTTTATGTTTTCTTTTTTGAATCGCCAAATGCTATGCTGTACTACCGTTTACAGCTAAAATGGAAAAATGTGAATGTCCAGAAAGAGCTGTCGCACCTCGCGTTATAACAGATAGTGACTATGTTGACTGCATCGAAAAGAATTGTAACATCGATAAAAAATCTAAAGTTATTAAAAAGTCTAAAGGTATCAAAAAGAATATAGTGAAACGTAAAATTGCATTTAGCGATTATGTTGACTGTATCGAGAAAAATTGTAATATTTTACGTGAACAGCATAACCTTCGCTCGAAATCACATCAAATATTCACAATTAAACAGAAAAAAAATGCCTTAAATCCGTTCGACGATAAGCGTTACCTTATTCGTTCGAATGGTATTGATACACTAGCTTGGGGTCACCATGAAATTGGTGAAATTGAGAAAAATTATTGCTGGTGAAATATAAATATTATAGAACTTTTTTACCTGATTGAATAGGTAGCTAGCTTTATATATTATAATAAATATACATAAATGTAACTAAAAAGTGAAATAAAAAGATTTATTTTTTATCAAAAATTTTCATGTGAGTTTTATTTATCGGTTTTTATAATTTTTACAATTTTCATTGCATATTTTATTCTTTTTTTATCTTTTAACCGTCAATGCGACAATCTCCTCTCCTTCTATCGGTTCCCATCATCAGCTAATTTATTATAACTACTATCATCGCAGTTAGCATCATCAGCATCACTCGTCTATTTGCTAGTATCAGCTTCTATATATCTATTTCTTGAAATTTCAATAGACATTTCCACAGTGTGAGTACCGATAGGGACTTCGAACATAGCAAAGTGATAAACTGCTCTGTTGGGAGTCAAAAATTCGGTTTTAATATTACGATTCCACCAATTGTAAAATGATAGTTTCGCTTCCTCTTCGTTCTCCTTTTCATCATCTGCGTTAGAGCTAGCAAACCTTTCACGTATGTAGTTTGTCAAAGTGAGACTACATACAACGAATGCAGCATGAACAGGAACGTCGAATAGAGCTCGATGGAATAGTTCGTTCTTGTTGAGATGATTACCGAGAGATAACTGCTCGGATTTGATTTCTTCTTGGGATGCGTTATAAAAAGTCAATGCTGCGTAATTTTGACCCATTTTCACGATCTGTCCTCATCAAATGTAACCGAATAACTAAAACCTTTAAGTTTATGCATTGAGTTTATAAATAAATGACGAACGCTGCACAATAGTAAAATTTACTCGGATTACTCAATGTAGCCGCCATTCCGTAATTTAGAAATTAATTTAACCATTTCACGCAATAATTGAGTTGGAATATGCAAGCTTTCGCATAGATGCTGCAATTTCCTACATATTTCATCGAGATCTTCTTCATCTTCTTCGCTCTCATCTTCATCCTCGTCATCGTCATCATACTCGTCAGCGGTATCATTGTCATTATACTCATTCTCATCCATTTCGGGTGATTTTTTATAGAGCTTGAGTTGATGGAACATTGGCAATGCGCGTAATTTTTTCTTAAATCTCTCATCATCCTCATAAGATACATTGTTCGATTGATTTGATTCATTATCGCTCTCGTTCACACTCGATGGCTGATTAAAAGTTTCACTTCTTTTGTTCGGTTGCAACATTTCATCATATTTATGTTTTTTACGGAGATTTCAAAACTGCGTTCGACCGAGTCTGGCATCGTAAACTCATCGAAAAAATTGCTCACTTCAAAATTGGACGTAAAACTGCCAAATGGCTATGTGACTTTGTCATCGATCGATTCAATTTTGTTAAGATTGGCCAATCCAAATCCAGATCATACTCGTCGCCTTCTGGTGTGCCTGCTGGAAGTGTGCTTGGCCCAATTTTGTTCACCATGTTCATAAACGACATAGTTGTTAGTGTTGAAAAATCTACGGTGCTGCTATTAGCAGACGATATCAAGATTGCAATGGAAATTCGTGGCACAACCGCAAATAACAACTCGAATCACCTTCAAAATGACATCGATAAACTCATCGACTGGTGCAATAATAATCGACTGTTCTTCAACAATCAAAAATGTGCAATGCTTACGTTATGTCGGAAAAAATCATCTATCGTCGTTAACTACACTATGGGAGATTACTTAATTGAGAGGAAGGAAGAGATTCGCGATCTCGGCGTTCTGATCGATAAGCAGCTACACTTCGGCCATCACATCGAACAGAAAACCATACAAGCGAGACGCATGATTGGCTGTATCAAGCATTTTTCAAACGGAAACTTTACATATGACACACAAAAAATATTGTATTTGGCTCATGTTAGGCCTATTTTAGAATTTGCTTCAGTTATATGGAGCCCATATCAGGATATTTATATTGGAGATATCGAATCGATACAGAAGCAATTTGTTATTTATTTGCTAGAAAATAGAAGAAATGCTACTTCATTTAGACTAACTCCATACTTTGATAGGTGTAAGCAACTTAAAATGCAACCATTAGATTTAAGAAGAGAAATTGCTGATGCAGTTATTGCTTATGATGTATATAAATGTAATATCAATGACGAATTTATTAGTTCGAAATTTGTGAGGCTTGAACAACGTCGTACATTAAGAAATAACAGAACACTTAGTGAACCTCTATTTGATACCGATTATTTACGTCAACAACCGATTGCTCGTATGATTCGTTGCATAAACAATTTCATAACACTTGTAAATACTGCTGGAACTAGAGACTCATTTAAGTCGAATATTGAAAAATTCTTGTCAACCCAAAGAGAAAATGTAAATACAAATAACTGATGTATTTTTATTGTAAAAATTTAAATCATATTCAGCCAGTTTTTTGGCGGTGAAATAAAATTCAATTCAATTCATCCATTTCGGGTGATTTTTTATAGAGCTTGAGTTGATGGAACATTGGCAATGCGCGTAATTTTTTCTTAAATCTCTCATCATCCTCATAAGATACATTGTTCAATTGATTTGATTCATTATCGCTCTCGTTCACACTCGATGGCTGATTAAAAGTTTCACTTCTTTTGTTCGGTTGCAACATTTCATCATATTTACGCTTTTTTAATAATGAAATTGTTGATTTAGCAACGCCATATTCTTTTGCTAGACGATTACCATTCACACCGTCGTTCAATTTGGCTAAAATTTCAGCCTTTTGCATTGTATTCAAACGCATGATGTAGCTATAAAGATAACTTTACTGCTTGAATGTTCAACTCGCACTAACTTATATCACTAGATGTTTGTTATTTAAATATAATCGAACCTTAATTCGAATTATTTTCATGAAATTGAACCTTTATTCGAGCTATTTTCATGAAATCGAACCTCAAATCGAACTATTTTCGTGTAATTGAACCTTAATTCGAACTATTTTATCGTTCTTGTTCAAACGAATGAATGTGTATGTTCTATCGATCGATGTTTGAAGAAAAAAAAAGATGCGATAAAATCAATTAAATCAATTAAATGAATAAATGAATGAATGAATGTATGTGTGTGTGTGTGTGTGTGAAATATGAGTTAATTTTGTTTATATACTTAAATTTGAATATGGAAAAAATCAAAAGTGAGAATTTTTATTGCGGAATATTGTAGTTCAATGTATTGGCTTTATCATATTCAAATTTCATTAAAATCGGTCAATATTTGCCCAACAAAATTAATGCTGAAACCAGTACAATTTTTCAACGAAAACTTCTTATGTTTGTGTTCTCCCTCTCTCCTATGTTAAAAAATATAGTATACCGAGCCGTCCGAAATACATTGCTAAAGCAATGTCAACTTTTCGCTTTTTCCTTTTACTTCAACTGCTTTTCAGATTGCTCACAGTCACATAAATACAATACTTTTCCCATATATACTTTTTCATACTCTTCCCATGTCCCATTCAGTACTGTTGTCATATAAAAATACATTGCTCCGTTTTGCATTACTCCTTCCTATGTTAAAAACAGCAGGCAAAACACAACCGAAATTGCTTTAGCAAAGTAACAACACCTTTTTCGCATTTTCCGCTATTTTCGTTTAAAAAACACTAACATAACACTCGATACCATACTTTTCAGTGCATTCTTTTCCATTCGCATTCGTTCACACATCTTTCGCCTATATGAAATACATTGCTCATACAAACGATGATGTGTTGCTGCCATTGCTGCCTTAACGGCGGTTCTGTCGGTTTCTCCATTCATAATATTTCGATTGTGTTATAATAAATGATGAAATAATTTTTTACATGGCAAGGGTAAGAGAGAGAGAGGGAGAGAGAGAGAAAGAAGGAGAAACAGCAAGAAAAAAATCAAAAAAATCATTAAGCTTTAATTGTTTACATTTTTTCTCCGCTGAATGATTCACGGTCGAGTGATAACGGTCAAATATTATGCAAAATCATTTGTGTCTGCATTTGTTGTTATATTGCAAATTGTGGGTGTGTGTTCTGCATTTTGGTCTGCATGAGAGAGAGAGAGATATACAGATAGAGAGAAGGAGAGAGACAGAGAGAGAAATACGGAGAGAGAGAAAGAAAAAGGACTAAGGAGAGAAAGAGAGAGGTGTAGTATACAATCGAGTAAACGATTGAATGCGTGAGTGAGCGAGTGAGTGAATGATGTACGGTGTATGGGCTTCGCTGACGCACGCGCTTCCACTGCTACTGTATGGATGACGCAAGGACCTTGCGCCAGCCTTGCGTCAACCATGCGGTTGACGCAAGAGTTGCTGACGAATCCCCATTTTCCTACTACTGATTGAACATACACGCTTTTCTGCACACAAAGTATCCATATGGAATTGATAAAAATTCAATAAATTTCATGCTCTTAATTTTATTCTTGATAAATCAATAAATTAGCTTAAAGTTAACACTTGTCTTGTTCATTATCGCATTACCTGTTTCTTTATTCATTTCTATTCAGTATCATAACATAACGATTGCTTTTTTTAAAAATTGGATCGTATGGGCTATGTCGGCAATTTATTTCTTGCATATGAAAACCTTTTTGTTTGTCAGTGAAATTGTGTGCAAAATTTGTGTGTTTCCCTAAAAATATTGGATCTTTATTTTAAAAAAAACGCCACTTCGTTACGTCGTTTTTCTTATAGCGAAAAAAGTCCATAGGTTTTTATTACATTTTTTAATGATCAACCGTTCGGTTTTAAACAATTTAAAAAATGATGATGTTATCCAATGGAAAACTACCTAAGTCCGTGAAATCGTCACAACATGGTTCAAAGTCCTTCCTTTATTGAATTTTTTTCAAACCTTGAATGGCTTGAATGAAATAAATTGCAGAAAATCCGAACAATTCGTGAAAAATTAAAAATTGAAATTCAGGTATGTATTCGTGTTTAACAGACAATTGGGTATATATATATATATATATATATATATTGATATCAGACTTATTAGCTAGTAAGGCAAACTTTATCAAAAAGAACAGCGTGAATAATTAGACCGTTGGATTGTCTGTTAAATTAACTAATCAATTTCAAAGTACACTTAAATTTATCGTAAAAAATAAATTATTCAGACCATTTTCAACAGCATGTTCAGATGTTTAAATGCCTCATTTCAACTTGAACGGAAAGAAATAATTGTGATGTATTCAATTTGTCTTCAAAATTTGCATTTTCAATTTGTTAAACCACCAAAAAGTCCAATTTTAATGATGTTTTTCTTTAATTTTCTTTTTGTTTTGCTTATAAAATACATCAATACAAATTTAGGCCAGAATGATCGAGCTGGTTTCATTCAACTTACTGAAGTCAATGTCGAAGCGGTTGCTCAGATGCTTCCTTTCAAGAATTTTGCAATATTCAACCAAAATTAAAAAAATGAGGCTAAAAGCCTTGCTTCTATTTAAAAAAAATAATTGAATGATATTGATTGCATCGTTTCTTTCTTTTGAATATCAATTAATTTTTGAAATTCAATCCATTTGTGTCTCTTATTAAACATAAAATTTGGATTTTTCAGATATCATTTTTCATTTAGCACTAAAAAAGCGTTACTCTCCTAGCTTAATTGATTCGCAATACAAGCCGATTCAGCTATATCCAGCAATAAAGTAAGGGCAAATCTGAACTGAAAATAGTTTATTGGATAATTGAACGTATTTGAATTGAATTCTAAACATTAATTGTTCCATTATTTGTTGCCGTGTGTGTGCCAAGCTCATATCGCACCGTGTTGGTGCAATTATTATTTTGCGCTTTTCGAAAACCCAAATCAGCTACAAAATTTGCCTATGGGAAAAGTACAATATTAATATTGTCAAAAACTATTTCAATTTTTTTGTGTGGGAAAAAATGTATTTTAGTTATGTGCTTACTATTAATGAGGCGACAGTAACACCAATTAAGCCACCAGCAAGTACATCAGACCAGTGATGTTTGTAGTCCGATATTCGGCTCATACAGGTAAACCACGCCATCATTATTAAAACGTATTGCAAAAAGTGTTTCAATAGTCTTGATCCTCGCCATGTCATCCTCGCCTGAAGGTAGATCTGTATCACAAAACGAAATTTGATTCAAATGTATCCGCGTCATTGCAAAAAAAGAATAAAAATTGTAGAGCAATAGTACTTACGGCACAATAAAGCATTGTGTAGCATGAGAAGCTTGAGTGACCACTTGGAAATGAGAGGTGCACTTCTTTGAGTAATCGTTCTCCTGAATCACCTAAGCACTTGAAATTCTCGATGTATCGGCCACGGTTAATATCATCAGAGCAATTCGTTCCGTCCAACAGTATCGGTTTACATACCTAAAAAAATGCAAAAATTCAATCAGATAAGAAGCATGGTAATAAAATTAGTTTGGTCCCTCGTAACAATCAATCATAGCTTAACAAAAATACCATTATGTATGAAACAATTTCATGCAACGAGAGTTAACCTATAGTTTTGGGTTTTAAGATTTCACCTAATCGGCGTGAGCGATAAAAATTATAATTCTCGCACTTCTCACAAACTAGTTTGGATACAGCGGAAAAGAGGAATTGCTGTAATTGCACTCGATTCTATCTTTCAATCATCTTGAAATACCATTTTTTTCATTAAATTCTAAATATTTGGATAAAGGCGAAATGTACACGAATGATGGCTGCAAGATCATAGCGATTGGTGGCTTTTGTAGTTATGTTTTGGTTCAGTTTGGTTTTATTTCAAACATACGTTTTCCGATGGCTCATCAACACTGCGCTCTCTGTTTGTGTGTAAAACTCTCTGTTTGTGTGTAGTTGACGTAGCTGTGCACATCAACGCACGCCACTTATACAGTGACTTGCGTCGTCGATATGCTCGGATATATCCGCAGATACGAAATGCTGAGGTGCTGAGCCATCGGAAAACGTATGTTTGGTTTGGTTTGGTTTCAAGGTGGTCTGTGTAAGTATTTGTTATCTACTGAAGCACTTACATAAATACGCACAATTTAAACCAAACATAAATACTCATAACAATCTAAGATTTTTTTCTCATTCACAATCAATGTTTATGCCACGATCCATTTTTAACAAATAAACGAAATGCGATGCCAGCCGTTTTTCCCGTTGTGCACGTTTCAGAGATTGGCAGTTACATGGAATTAGTAAACGCAACAGAATTCCCTGGGTTGCTTAGGCTTATAAACATAATCGACCACAATTAGATTGTATGTATATTGTCCGGACAAAATGGGGAGTCATAATATACGTATTTTTGACTATTACGTGGGTTGCTGCTTAAGTTTCTGGCCTAACCTAGTTCTAGTGTTTTCCGAAGCAAAACTTTGGGTCAGTCAAAAAGTTTGACCTTTTTTAAGCTAAGTTTCCTCAGACGTCAACTGTTGATTCACTACGGATCGTGGTGTTTTATGAGCTTGAATATTTCAATTTGATGAAAAAATTGAATTTTTCCGCAAAAATTTTAGTGCAATGATTTTTTCCGATTTTTGAGAGGGACTAACTCAACAAGAGTGCCGTGATAGCCTCAAATTCGCTTTGGGTGATAAAACTCGGTCCATTCCAAGTATTTAGAGGTGATATAACGATTTTAAATGTTGACGAAGCTCACTCAAAAATGAGTCCGCAGGAAAGTCGTAAAATATCAGCTGTAACGCCGGAACACATTGATGCTGTGCGAAACCTAAAGGTGGAATATTCTCATACGACTTATAGTGAGATTGGGGCATCCTTTGGCATTAGTATGACATGCATGAGGTCAATATTACATGTGGTTTTAGTGACGTAAATGCCTTTCACATGTCAAAACCTCCAAATATGTTTTCAACCAAAAAAAAGAGTTTTGGACAAAAATAGGCCTACAAACTCTCAATAATGCAATTTTGATAGGCTGAAAAACCCTCAATCGTCACTAGAGATTACAAAATTATCATTTATGAGTATAGCATGTCATCCCAGAAGGTTTTAGTGATAGTATCGTGTTTGAAAATAACAGAAAATTTTCCTTATTTCTGAAAAAACAGACGATTTTCGCAAATTGCAATGCTTCGTTCTGGGAAAAAATGATTTACATGACTGTTATTATACTTTGGAATTGTAGTGCCATGAATTCTGAATAAAGCGGACATTTTTGGAATGAAAATATTCAGAAAATGGGCCAAAAACTGGGAACTATCTGTCACTTCATGAATTTTCACCTTTTGACATGCCTTCATTCAATCGAATATTTGCAGGCCCAAAATATAAAATAATGGTTTCGTTAGCCAGAAATTATTAAATTGAGGATAAACGAAGTTTTTTAGGTGGTTAACAACAGAATAATCAATTTTTCCCATATCGAAAAATGAAGTTTATTGTTGAAATTTACGATTTTTCCAGGTATCCCTTGGAAAGGAGGCTTAGACACACCCAGTAATGTAAAACAATCCCTGCTATAGTGTTTTTTAGCCTAAAAAATGTCAAACTTTCCGATGGAATCGTCAGATTGCATCTGAAAACACTAGAAATAGGTTAGGCCAGAAACTTATGCAGCGACCCTCGTATCATGATTTAAAAGATTTGAAATTTTTTGTCTACTTTTCTCGCATCGGTGTTGAGCATGCATAGCGAGATCCTATCACTTTCGGCCCTGTCGGAAAAAAGTTAAATTGGAAACGGAAATTCTAATTGAATGCGTGATCATTCGATGTTCATGCTGTTCAGTCAATAATCGGTGCCTTTGCATCACTCATCTTTTTGTCCATTTTATACGCAATAAAATCACGAACTGTTTTAACGACACCGTTTTAACTTGCCCCTTTTCATTTGTTTGCAATCACACGGACACAATTTTTGTGGCAGTGGCCAATAGCAATGGTCAAATTTGCAAGGTCAGTTAAATTCGGAACGAGCTGTGCACAAAACAACAGTTCCATCAATTCAGTTCAGTTCAGTCCAGTCAACCGTAACTCAATTGCTTCCGGTGCGCTCTCATTATTTCTTCTTCGCGAAACAAAACAAAATCGCGAAGAACACTCTTAAATCCAAAGCATTTATGACTCACTAATCCGCAAATGCAATAAATATTTCTTTCTCTCTTATTTTTCTTTTTGAGCCGATTGATGCATTACGAGAACGTGCTGAATCCAACATTTTCAGGATATGATTCATGGTAACAATTATATTGTTACATTGCAATGCCAACAAAAACCGCAGTTAAAATAGATTTACCGTAACTAAGTAGAGAAACATGTGCAAAACGAATAAGCGAAAGAGTAATTGAGTGAGCCCAGGATCAAGTGCTCTTAAAATGAGCGCTCAATTAATTCATCTCATAAATAGGCGATCAAAACAGAAGCGATATGTAAATGAATTTCAATGAGTGAATAAGTAATTCAATTTGGTTGAATCTGAGTTGCACTGCGTGATA
Source organism: Sitodiplosis mosellana (assembly GCF_009176505.1). Classification (NCBI taxonomy): domain Eukaryota; kingdom Metazoa; phylum Arthropoda; class Insecta; order Diptera; family Cecidomyiidae; genus Sitodiplosis; species Sitodiplosis mosellana. The sequence continues at coordinate 3,747,594 of NW_022601411.1, forward strand.
CAATACGAATAATTTGCTAAAATGCACTTATTACAGTATGCAGAGGCAAGCAAATATTTAAAAACACAAGCAATGTGCACACCAATCTATGATATCGCGTAAAATTATCCATTTTAGCTGCGGGAGCGCACGTACAGCGAACAGGTTGCAAATATAATAATTGTGTGTACTGTTTGTGATGTGTCTTTTCAAAACAAAGTGACACTGCAACTAAAACAAGTTAGTTTTGCCCATAAGCATATATGAATTTGACTTTTGCTGGTTAAAATAAAGGCACACGCACAACAATAACGTACGAAAAAACACGATCGAACGACAATATATGAAGGAAAAGACGAATGAACAAAGAAGATCACTTTTTTTCAAGCAGTTTACACGAATTGATGTGCGTTTCTCAACATTTTATATCAATTATACGATGTGTGCTCATAGGTTGATATATATGGAATCTGAGCAGCCGACGAATTGAATAGCTGGTTCCCATAGATCCAAATGCGGTATTTTCCGTGGCTGTATTTTATTTAGTTAGCTATGTCTATAATCAAAAGACATTTAAAAAAGAAGAATGAAGAAATGAGAATGGAAAATGAAATGAAAAACGAATCAACAACATAACCATTTCGTTAAGAGCCATTGAGATTATGGTCTGCCAGTAAATTAAATACAAATGTATTTTAATTTGGCTTCATTTTCTCATTTAGAATACGCGCCTTCCGTAATTTCATTCTCGTTCGGTTGTAACACATGTTTCAAGTGCTTTTCAAATTCTAGTGTCGAGAGTTCAAAGAAACTTCAAGGGAAAAAGGAGAAATTGAATATTCAGGAGTTGTACCGTTTGCAAATCCGATCATTCGCATGTTTTTTTCTTCTTCATCTTTTACGGAAAGGGTATGCCAGAAGTTGCAGTACAGGCTTTTAACTTTTTGTTCAAGTTTCAGCAAGCGTTTATCTGGCGGTTGTATAGCGAATGCATTTTCTTTACTTTGCTTTAAAAAAAAAAAAGAAATGATCTGACACACGGTATTTTTCCTTAATGCCATCATCAAAATGTTCATCTCATTTAAAATCTAATAACAGGCACGCTTTGTGTTCATGGTTTTTATCTTTAATTTTTCGTTGTTCTTTTTGCTGTTGTTTTGTTGCGTCGCCGATAAAACTTCAACAATTTATTGTTACATTGAATGCCATGATCTCTGGAACAATGATTTGGAAAACTTATCAAATGATTTGATCACGCCGGCATCACCGCGGCAACAAATGCTCCAGAATTATTTGCCTTCAACGGCAAGAAGAAAGCGCCGACCAAAATGTATTATCGTTGTTGATGTTCCGTGCATTACATACGCGGTACGGCTACATCCATTCGGCGCATTTGATTCGGTATTCGTTTTGTTCACTCCTTTATTCGACGATTTAATTTCGGCATCATTAAATATGCGCTCGTTTCCTAACCATCTTTCAATTTTCTCACTGCTTATCGCATTGAAATGCATACACAAGCCCAATTGAAGAACGAACGAAAGCATAGCAAAGATCATGTTTTATTCATTGTCACGTTGCATTAAGTGATCCAAGATACTTCGATCCTTTTCTGTGATAACTACTTTTATGTCAGTTTTCAACAACACTAATTAAATATTGTGGTGCAACATGCGATTTCCGATCGAATTTTATCGTAATCGCACTATCTGCCGCAATTTATCATTTGGTTAAAAGTCAATTCAAAAATTTGTCTGCACATATTCTTTCGGAACAAATCGCAAATGGGAATGCATGACAGAAAACATGAATTGTTATGCTATCACATGCTATCCAACAAGAAAAACGACACCTCGATGTGTCCGAACGAAGTAATTTGCTCAGGTATAAAATCAAAACGCGAAACGAAACGAAAATGAATAGAAGCGAAAAGATGGAATTACGAAAAGGAAGAAAAAAACGAAAAGAACACGAAAATGGGTAGAGAAAGAAAACGCAATTTAGTCATTTTTAACGTTAAAAGATGTAACGTTTTTAGTCCTCTTTTCTCGTTTAAATGAAATGAAATTTCATTGTAAACCAACTGTATGAATATTCGTAACGAGAGAAATGGTAGATTTTAAATTAAAGAGAAAAGAATTCTGTATCAATTGATAGTGTTCACACTTCCCGAAGCATTAATAGCATTAGCGTATGCAATAACATTCTATGATTTAAATTGTTCATGTTTTTGTTCATGTTTTGATCCAAAGAGAATGAACTGAATGGTAAGAGTATATTTTCAAATTCATTTCTTCTGATTTTGAACGATTACGTTATAAATTGTCCAGAGATCAAGCTCTTTCCAAGTTTATGCATAGTGTCGAACTTTTGTTCAAGCTCTACCATCTAAATGTACACTAAAATAATTTACGGGCACGACGTAAGATGGCGTTTTTTCTGGTCCAAAAAGTTGCAATATTCCTTTGGTGTGCATGTGATTTTTGAAATCAACAATCCATCAAGAAAAATTTCAATGTACATACTTCCATAAGTAAATAAACATTATACTTACATCGAAGAAATGCGGTCGCAAGCGTCCAATGGAATATTTGGCAATGTCGGTCGTCAGTGTGTTGAGGGCTGCGCCAAAGGCAAAGACACCGATTTGACGGTAAGCATTTGTTATCCAGGTTGGTATGCTCCATCCAAACAATTGCAACTTTGTTTTATCTGGAATCTTATTCAATTTGGCTTGGATGATTTCGGTGGCACAAATCTATACGAAAAAGATGAACAGAGTGCGATCACAATATTTTGAGAGGTAGATGAGTCGAAGAAAAATTTGATTTTTCAACCAGATTGTTACATATGTATTTCATTGGAATTCTGAAGAACAAGGTGCGTATAAATTCGTATGCACTATATGTCTTGAATTGATTTATGTGGGCACATTGAATTTTAACACTGCCTTGGCCAATCTCATCCCGAATGGTTAACGTATACTAAATTACTTAAATTTATGTCGTTTGATGTTTTCCTTTATTCTGAATCAACTTAAATTTCTTCAAATTTTCCTCGATTGAGTTAAAAATTCAAGACAAATCAGATATTCACCGGTCCATCTAAATCAAAGGTTTTACATAATACATGATCGAGTTTGGGTTAAGTCGACGTAGAAAACGTAATCCAATTTGATCTAACCTATAAAACGACAAAATGGGTCTGGAGCGGATTTCAACAGCAAAATCATATGAAATAAATCAAAAGATAATTCTTCTTCTGCTAATTTACTTGAACCGATTTTAATCAACAGATCAATCATCAATAAATTACTGCACCGAACGGCATTGATTACAACAAGACAGCAACAAAGAAATAAATTACATCATGTCCATGGAGATAAAACTAAACAAGCTAGTTGATGAAAGGAAAGAAAATTAAGCAAAAATTGGAATGGCCGTCGAGAGGCCATGTAAAATGGTCGGTGGAACAGCTGCGCGGCTAGATGAGATAGCAAAAAAAAAATGAAATAGGCTGTTAAATTATTCAAATAGGGAAAAAAACTGTTGGTGAAATAATGCGATCACCGGTTGAACAGCATGTTATTAATTTGCATAGGTAAATAAAGGATTGTGCTTCATGTGGTGCAATCAAGTAGTAGAATGTATGCACATTGCACATTACATTGCACATTGCACAGTGTATGCTTGTAGGTAAATAATTTGAAATATAGATAATAATATATTTCGCAAATTACGACGATGCCATTGAAACTAGAAGCACGTACAAATAAAAAGAAGGAGGAGGAGAAAAAGGGAGGAAAATTGCGTAGAAATCACGGCGCTTTGTTTTCATGCATTGTAATTTTCAAATTGTGAATTCGCAGTAATCATTTTCGACGTCAACATCGTCATCATCTTGAGTATGTCATTTGCAATGTATCCAATTTACGATTTGCACGGAGAATTTTCAAATGAGCACTGAACAACTCAAGCATGCGCTCATTCTAACTAAGCGAACAAAGAGATACTTTACGAAAATAAATTGTGCTCGCGTCTTGTTGGGTATTCCTGATCTCCATATAATGGCTTCACGTGAGCTTCCATGCAGAGGCTAGCAAAATCAATTTCACTGATAAAACAACATGTTGCCGTCAATTATTGTCAAGATTGCTTTGAAAAGTCGTCTCGTTAGAAGATATCACGTTTCTCACTCGTTCATTGGCATGAATCACTGAGGCAAATGCAACGTATAGAGCTGTTTTTTTTACGTTTACATATAGCTGTGCCATATTCGTATCTTAATAACCATCCTAATAATTTTGAGAGATTATTGAGATCCGATCATAATACCGATAAATCTTAATAACGCTATCAACTTTTTATCAGGTTATTAACTATATTCAAATAATAACGTTACCGGCTGAATCTTAATAATATCGTTT
>NW_022601411.1:3752398-3802422 GCF_009176505.1 Sitodiplosis mosellana
TCCTGTATTGCCATTTTCATTCTCACAGCCTCATTTGTGCTGAATGTGAATGTCGTTTGGAATTCTTGTCGTTCAGGGCGCGTTCAATCCAGACGACATATGAAAAGCAAAACATACGTCGAATATCGAATGTGAACATTTATAATACTTATGTGTCGATTTATGACCCAAACCAACGCATTTTTCCACTTAAGACACACCATTTTTCCGCGCCATTTGCTCGTAAATTGAGAATGTCAGTAATATAATAAAATCACCAAAGAAGACCTCACGACATTCCATACATGCGCTGAGAGTTCGGTTTTTTGCATATGAGAAACGAGAAGAAAAAATCGATTGAATCAAATGAAATGCGAAATCAATGCTTCTAATCAACGTGTATGCAGCAAACAAAATTGCAATTTAATCATCCTTTAATTGATATACTTTGGAACGTATATTGGGTTGTCTGCATAAAAAAAAAAAACAACTGTCTGCCGAGCGATATTTATTACACTGTAAAATGATTGAAGTAAACAGTCTGTATTATTTATGTGTCTGATTGTTGTGGCTTCATTTTTATTCATTGCTCGGTCATTTGAAAAGCGGAAGAACATTCCTAGATTACAAATGTCGGCATTTATGAAAAGGCCTTCATTTCGAAAGATTCAAACATATTCAGCGGTAATACTTGCACATACACACAAAGAATAAAAAAATACAAACAATGCACATGTTACCATCCTGCTCATTTGTTACTCCAGCAAGAAGAAGTGCATACAATGCGCTGGCTTATTTGCCAAATGCAGAAAAAAACTGTTTGTTTACTAATGTCGAAGAGCACAGTGCCGCCTTGTCGAAGAGCATAGTGCTTTTTGTTGTGTTTTTGCTGTGGCAAGTCCAAAGACACTAAAGACTTTGTCAACGTGATGTGAGGTTTTTGTGTGGCTTTGAACTAATGACAACCTCATTTAGAAGAATGAAAAAGGGAAAGAATACCATGAAGAATACGAAAAAAAAAAACATTTTGACTACATGAACTATTTTTTTGGGAAAGATATATAGCAGTTTTTGGTGTGCATTATCCATTGCTATCGTAGCAGATCCGCACTACTTGAAATCGAACAATGTTTTTGTTTTTCTAAATAATATGGAAAACAAAACACAGACGCAAAAAAACATCTACAAAGTAGGATTTGAATGGTGCATTGATGTGCGGTTGGATAGTTCCTTAACGAGGACTATGATTTACAGCTAAGAAATCAGCCGAAGGTATAAATATAGCATATATGCTAATGTTTGTGAAGTACTATCGAGACTCAGCACGGCGCCACTAACTTCAAATATCATAAAACTGATTGAATTTTTTTTTTCAACAACAAACATCCAATCAAGTCTCAGACCCACATGAACCATAAAACAAAATGCGAACGTAGTGTTTACGCAAAACCAAGCCAAACTTCTTCTTCCTTTTTTACTTTTCTTCAAACAGCCTTTCTGATCATGAAAATAGTAAACAATACAGCGCCGCCTGGGGATTAAGTGCAATGTGTCATACCACAGTCTATTTTCATTCGGTTTGCAATAGTGACGCGTGTGGTATAATTCTGAACTATTTTTATGACCTGTCTATTCACCACCTGCTTTTCATTTGTTCTGAATAATAACTATCTAATTGATAATTTATTCTTTTGTTCCAATAAATACATGCATTTTTCAGAACTAAAAAATTAGACAAATTTATTTTTAATCAGTTTACGTGTAAAAAATGGAAATCTCGTAAGGCCTGCTTCAGCAGTCACATTTTCTTTGTTGACGAAATTCACCAAACAGTGCAGCTAATATAAAAAATTCAGAGCTCGCCAATCACTGACATTAACTTACAACTAATTTCACAATATTTTTTTACTATTGCAATAACTACTCGACCAATATTTAATCTTTCTTCCTATTTGTAGACATGAGTTTCTCATGAGAATACTGATTAACTGATTAGCTCTTCTCACCTCAGAGTTTATGGTAAAAAGTAGTTACGAATTTTGCCGTATCTGTGATTGCATTTATTCGTTGGCTCTAATGTAATGTCGCAAACCTTTAACTGTTTTCTCGACTTTGTAAGGATTTTTGTTAATGCAATTGGGCTATGTGTCATACTTTCAACGTTTGAACTAAAACAGACGCACTAACACAGACGCGTACTTGTTATAGCAAACTATGATTCTCTATTTCTCCAACCAGTCTCCAGGTGCCGCTTTATTGTTCTTGTTTGAAGTTTCGTATCTGTTTGTACAGACAATCAGAGAGGCTGTCTTCAAATAATAAATTCTGGTAAAGTTTCATCGTATTTTCATGTGAAGATAATGAAAAGTATCGAAGAGCAGAAATTATTTATTTTTGAATTAATTGTTTTAGTTATTTTCTTTTGATATAGCTCTCTTTCTCTCTGAATAACGAAAGAGTAGAAAAACGTAAATTATAATTATACAATATGTTTTAAGCGAGTTAAAAAATATTCGATTCGACATATTCATATGACTATTTTTGAGTATTGTAATAGTGTAGCAGTAGCTGCGGTTACATTAAAAGATCTGCATTAATACAAGTTGAAAAAGTAAAAAAATCTGTGGTAACCCATTATTATCATTATTCTTTATTGCCATTTGTTTGAAATGTGGTATATTCAGAAGACGGCTTGGTGGGGATAATCTCTGAAAAAACCTCATGAATGTTAAAGTTTTTTGTACCAAATTATTCCGAATGTTGATGATCACCGCATCGATCTAGTTTGAGGCGAGGCGTACGCAATGATAACTATCTATAACAAGCGCATATGCACAATTGCACACATATGTATTAGCATGGGGCTGCGTGTGATGAACTTCTGCATACTAAAAACCGGTCATAATGCAATTCGCAGATCATTAAATTACTATTTAGCATAACAATGTCGTAGCGTATGCATTAGCATAAATCATATGTGACCGAGAGAGAAAAGAGGTATGAGGGAAAGAAGCAAAAACGAAGAAGTGCCGGAGACATTGAAATATCAATAAGAGGAAAAGAAAAAAACAATGACAAACCACCCGAGCTGAAAATGTTGAATCGGAAAACAAAGCCGGGTTCAGCCGTTCAATGTTATATGTGAAAATGGCATGCGAGCAAATGTCTGCAATGTCATGATGTTCAACATCGCAGCAACTGTTGTTTTGCCCATTTTCAAAATATTTATGTTTGTGCAATAGAGTACTAGTATTCACTGTTGAAATTGTTCGGTAATCAAATTCAAAGTAGATCCTTCCAACGAATGACATTAGGAAGTTACGTTAGTTGGGAATTTTGCAAATAACCGTACTACCGCGGTGCAACATTGACAGCAGAATTGAAAAATGACTTGGTACATTCAAAGGTTAAAGAGAGCCCATTTGTCATCTGTGGCTACTGCTTGTTGCCGAGCATGTTGTTTGCCACATGCACATGGATATTTGTTATTTGCTCATTGTAAATATGCAACAGTAGAACGTTTGTACGGTGGCGTCTACGTAGACAGTGCGTAACCAATGCGAATTACCGATTCAATTCGCATTTTGTGAGTGAACAGTGATAAGAACACAGCGTGACATTAGCTAAACATTTCCAGTAAAACTACACTCAATCCCATTTTGCACAATGTGTATGTGTTCTATGAAATGTTTTAATCTATGTTCTAAGTAACTAAATGTGATTTTGCCCCAGATAGTAATAATGACCGAAAACATTTGTCATTAGATGGATGTCGCTCTGATGTGATGAACAAAAAGTTACTTTCCATTTAGTGCGGTTGATAAAAAAAATACGACATCCACGAGCATTTGTGAAAGTCTATGATGTGGCCGATGTAATTATTTAATTAAAATGTTTCGCGTCGGTTTTTCGTTTCTTCGATAGATGCCATATACTAACATACGTACGCACGCACACACACATTTAATTCATAGTTCTGGCAACTCAAATGCAATCAAGTGTCGCAACTATATCAACTTAGTCAGACTGAACATGGTTCAGTCACTTAATTCAAACAATCAAATGCCATACGAAATAATAACAATGATATGAAGTACTAGAAATGCGTCGATGAAGTGGAACTGTTTTTAGAATAAAACAGCCGTTGCGCAACGGCAACAAAATGCATATAACCATTGGTTGACGATAAAAAGACGACCGAATTGGATGTTTGAATGTAATAAAACGGGCTAGAAAATAGCCCAATAATCTTTCAGTAATCTACTATATAAGGTATTGAAACCATACAACAAAAATATATATACGCTTTTCTAATGTTTCAAGTCCATTGTTCAAATCAACACCAGCCCATTGATCATTTAGATTAGAAGTAAAAGAATTCGTTTCCACTGATCACTTGATACATATATGGTCTTCACACATTTCTAACATTTGGAGCAAGTGTTTCGACGAAAATATTTCGCTCTCAAAATATATATAGAAAACTATCGATAAAAGTGTAGATGAAGGCGTAAACTACTCACCAGTCCGAGGGGTAGAATGAGTCCAGTAATATAGAGCATCCAGCTTCGAACGGTTGAATCATGGAATGGATGCTTAAGTGATTCGTCATCGCAGAAAAATCCTCTTTTGTATGGATCACCCCATAAGAAGAGCGCTAAAATTGGCAGGCCAACTGTAAAAAAAACAGTCATAAATGAAAAAAAAAAATCACAAAAAAATAAGAGAAAAAAGTCATTGGTAAACTGTTGAAAATAAAAACCAGCATACTAATGGATCTTAAATGGATTTATCAAATTATCAAAAGACGATCGTCACAGCATCATATGAGTAGTTTGGAGCGAAATGTTATACAGAAAAGTTGAGCGAAAAAATGTCGATGATGAATGAGCGGAAAAGGGATAGCTATATAGTAAACTGTATAGCTTTATCTTTCCATTTGACATTTTTTCTCTCAACTTTTCTGTATAACATTTTCGCTGCAAACCACTCATATCATTAATAAAGAAACGAAAAGTATAATAATATTAATGGTCTTCTGAAATCAACGTCATAAAGGCATTCCAATAAGGATTACAATTGCAGACATGCAATCGTTACCATCATTATATATACCTCTCTTTCCCTGCTTGTTCTCACACATTGACCGAATTTTTCCTTTAACACACGATATTATTCAATTATTACCGTCATGATCAAAACGAATTGATTATAATTTTTATTTTTTTTATTTTTAGATAAAACATAAGTAAATGACTTTTTTCATTTTTTTTCCTTTTCGTCCAGTCATTTGTGGAGTTCTTGAAATCATGAATACAGGTAGAAAAAACCGGTAAAAAGGCACAAAAGATACGAATGAAAATCAAATTCTTTTAACGGATTTTTTTTCTCGTCCGTCTCTTTTATACTGATCGACGTGAAGTCGATGTGAGAACAACATAATTCGGGAAGCCGAATTAAATATTAAGAATAAGAGTTAAAGGATAGAATATTATCCAAATAATTTATTATGATTGGATGTGTTTTTTTTTGTAATTTTTTCTGTACAGTCTGATGTCTTCATTGCGATCAGTTTTCACATCGGATTGAAATCGAGTCTATATCTAGTATAGTATGTCTTTTCTTTATTTTTGTTTTAATTTCTTTTAACAAGAAATTTTAAATATATTTTTTTTTGCCGTTTCACTCTGTGTTAATGCATTATGAATTTAATGCAAAATTGCGTCAGTATAAGAAGTTATGAAATTCAAAAAAAATCTGTTATTTAATTAAATCAGTAATATTTTGAATCCCTCAAATTAAACTCGAACTATCTCTCAACTTAAAACGAAGTATGTTCAAATCGAAGCGCGTTATTCGTAACTATTTCGAATGTGAACGGATTTGCTATGTTATTTATAAAAACTAAGTTAAACATTACTCAACTTTGTTCTTGAATTCCTTCTCCCACATGCGGTTACAAGTTCAATGTTCTTCAGCCACAGTGAATACAGTAATTTATTCAAACTCGGTTTTAAAACGCAAATGATGCAATACAAATTGGTATATGACTCCACTTTTCGCCATTGAATTGAAAAAATATGAAATGTGACACTTATCATGGCATTAACTTTGAAAATATCTTTAAAAACTGTGTCATTTGGTCTTTGTATTACATACTAGTAAAAAACATTTTAATCGGCACCATTTCAAAACGAGATATTTGAACTAATTTGAAAACTATTCATTATGATTTTGTGACTGAAAATTTAAGTAAATATGAATATTTCGACTCTAGTAATCTAATAACATTCATAATGTTAGAGTTTCTTTTTTGTTTGGTATATAACGGTTAAATGAAATAATAAACAATGTTACAATTATCCATTCAAAATGACTCATATCAAAAAAAATCTGACATGTAATTCAAAAACTGCAGTGGCCCATGGTACAAAGTCATTTCACACCTGTTTTGGGCTTATTTACTTAGCAAACATAAACAAGCTCACCTGTATTAAAAATATAAGGGTCCAAAAATAATGTGGATCTACTAATGCATTTGTTGTAAATTATCAATGATTCCATGTGTTGGACATTCACTGTTCGACTTGAATGCATTTTGTGTAATTGTTAAACAAAGAATTTCCGTTTGGTATTTAGAAACGAGACATTTATCTTAGTTTATAGTGTGTCTGTTGTGAGTGTCAATTCAGAGAAGTGTTGTAAAAATGAAATGTCTTGAACCGCAACTTCAAATAGAGTCTCTTCCCGAAAAAAATATATCACAGAAACATTAGTTAAACAAGTGTTGTATTTTCCCATGTAATTATTCCCAGTGCAGCTGTTTACGGTTCCCACATGCTCTGGACTTGAACTGTGTTTTATTAGACCACATGATGCCTTGAAGCAGAAGAAAAAAATCGCAATTGAAAAAAGATGCACTCGCATTTGTCTTTTAATATCGTGAGACAAATGCGAGTGTTTAGATGATATTCCCTATCTAAAGAAGAGCATACATGTATTCTCGAGATCCTTTTGAGTTAATTTGGAATGTATAGCATTCCATAAAAACTTCATACTTAAGATCTTACTTGAGATCGCAATCGATTAACTGGTTTACCAATTAATGCATTTCAAATCGACTAATTTCACGTTGCAATGTCAAACATGCTTGTAATGTCGTTATTGTCGTATTAGGAATGGAAATCCTTCTTCGGATATTCTCTTTCAACTATCAAATTCTCTTCCATCGAGTATTTGATTTCGATGTATGGTATTTTCCGTTCATTTTTCGGATTTTTTTCGACATTTCTTAGCGAGTCAATCGTCTTAATTTGACGTGAATAGAACTAAAAATAGGTTTATTCTGTTCGATGTTTTCATTGGATATTTCGACATTGGAATGAGTGATTACTGAATAGAAAGGTTCTTTCAGTTGTGCAGCTATGACTTTTCAAAATTTCGTCCAACTACCTGACAACGATCGGTAGCTTTCGGTTGCACTGCGATGGCTCAAAACGGATAATGCGATCGAGGTAACACAATTGTTCTAGTTCTTGCTATTCTGTAGCTACTTTTCGGCAGAATGAATATCGTGCACGGTGTAGCAAATCGTATTCTCGGTGCTTTTGTGTCTGATCGAAAATGTTGACAATGGGCAACAAAGACACGAAGTGAATAATGAACAAAATAAAGCAGGAAAAAATATGAACAGAGGATGTATGCTGTACATTGTTCGAACAATAGATGTTCACACGTATGATGAACGAAATCCTTTGCACGGTACATTTTCCCCCTCATCGTATAGCCAAAAAAGATTATTTTTAGTGTTTTCCAGTCAAATAGATTTTGTATTCATTTATTGCTGAAAAGTCAGAATTCGTAACATTTGTTGTTGCTTTTGCCGACATTGATCGGCAATGAATTAATGGTATATTCTACCTTTGTGCACTCGATTGTTCATAATTTTTGTTACGCAATGCAACAATTTTTATTGCAATCTTGCCCATAAAAAACCTATTCGCTTTCATTGTTGTACAGACTCAATGCCAGTGGTTTTATGCCAAATCCCAGTTTTCATACTGTGATCCAGAGCATTGTGTGCATTTTTTATCTCTTTCTTTATAAAATGTGATTTTCACCGGGAAGACGAAGATGACTATTGCCGAGACGGGGTTCTTTTCAATAGTTTTTTCTCTTTCGGGTCGTGTGAATGGCAGAAGAATGTTACTAAGCAGCGGAAAACGCGTACAACATTGTTCATGTTCGAGTTATGTGTGAACGATGGGTGTTTCGCGTCTCAAAGCGAATAAGTGAATTACGAGGTGTGCAGTAACACAAAATTGAAAACAATAAACTACTCCGTTGGAACCGCAACATAAAATAAGCAACATAATGAAACTGTGATTTCAATGAAAACGAAATATTGAGTTGCGTTAAAATATGTGCTGCATCTGGCCTGATGACAAATTGAAAGCATGCTGCCATTTTGGCAGTCAGATATCGCTTTTCAACGCGACCATTAAAATGCACATTTAAACATTTCTTGCGACTCTAGGGACAAAGAGAAATAGATATTGCAGTCCTGTTATTGAATGCAACATTGTTTGCCGTGTTAATGCGCTTGACGAATGAATCGACAAATTCATGAGCTTCCCATTAAGCGTTAATTTTAATGCATTGATCGTTTGTATTGTGATTAGAATATATGAGAAAAACCGTCGCAAACCATTCCGAAATAACCGAATAAAATTGACTGTTCCACTGGCAATACGAATGTATCGTTCTGACTATGTGTGCGCGATATAACGATCATTAACCCTTTGATGCACAATTTTTTGTTTTTGAATCATTTTGATATATGTTTTGTGCCGCGATAAATAGAGAAAGACCTCATACTTAAATTTTTGAAAAATTGCGTATTTGTCGAGAAAATCGGAAAAGAGTCAAAAGTGTCAAATCACTATAAAGGCTTGAAAAAATTAAATTTCATAAAACTAATGATGCAGAAAGTTAAATTGATGTGTTTTGGTCCTACAAGTCCTAATTTGACAATTGGAAAGAATGTACAAACCTACAAGATAAGAGGAGGAAAAATGTGGAATTCTGCTATAATTTCGCATTTTTTTTACAGCAGTACATGAACAGAAAAAACTTTCCATTCAGCCAGCCAATTGTAGCCTGTAAAGTATCAAATAAAAGCTAGTTCAATTCCTTACATTTGTTTCCAAACAAGAATGTAAAAATATTCAGTGGTTTCATAGCTATAGCGTCTGGCGTATCTGGTTACTTTAGGAACCGAAATGTGATAAAGGGTTAAAGCGGCTGCATATCAACCGTTCTATATTTTACAAATAATGGCATTCTTTGAATAGGAAACACCACAATTCTGAAAGTAAAATGAGTAGAAGTGACGACAGCCATTCAATTAATGAATGGCCATCGAATTTAGTCGGACCGTTAGAAATGCGTTGATATGCATATTGAAATAACAATCGATCCAACGGATTGCTTTTACCTTGATCGACCTACCTTAGCTAATCTATTCCCTTTTTCCTTCTTTGAAGATAGAGAATTTTTTTCTGTTGTATAAACCAATGTGCCTGCTAATCTCATTCGGAAATAAAAGTTGACATCGATTTTTTTCGCATATACGTTTGGTTTTTTTTGCCGAATATGTGTCAACTGGCACACACCCGATAAATGTTGCTAACTGAGGAGCGGTACGTATAGAGCGCGCTTGTTGGGCAATCTATCTTTATTTAGATTGCTAATGAAATGAACTGATTCGCGCTGCCCATCAAAATTGAGCGTACAGTCGTCATCAAAATTAAAAGTGAATCGGGTCGCCACCAGAAGCCAAATTAAACCAAATTAAGCGAATGAAATGTGGTCCAAACACATAATAAACAAAAATTTATTTAAATGTGCGTTTCCGTACTGCTTGACCCTTTTCGAACGGTTTTCGAAATGAAAGTGAACATACAACATATGAATAAAACATTTTGTGGATTTGACAAGAACATTGGGAAATCATCGATGTCTGAACCTCATGACCACATGAGAATGTTCTTCAAAATTTTAGCGAATACTTCGCTTTTGCGTTACTTTATATTATCAAAACGAATGGGATACAGTGAATTTATTTCTTTTTGCTTCTTGTTCTATTTTTCCAGAAGGCACGCGTGGAATAAATCCAAAAAACCCATTTGAAATGTGCATTTGATTTGCAATTCGAATCGAAAACAATGTTGAAGGAGTTTTTATGGGTGGTGATAGAAAAAGCGTAGGCTCCATTGATGTCAATCCATTTACAAAATGCAAACGAAAACGATTTACGTCTCAATCCGAATGCATTAACAATTAACACATCACATATTTGAACATATCTTTGGCATCGAATGATAAATATCATTTAAATCTATCTGCGGGTGTTGTTGGGCTCGTACATTGAACTTCATTGGTTGCAAGCTGTTGCTGTCAAGCCGTGCGCACAAAGGGCGTTTTATTATTTTAAGCGGAGGAAAAACAAAATAAAACTAAATTACGAACTGTGCATGCGTACACTCCTGAACAAAAAAAAATCAATTTCCTGTCTTTTCTGATTCAAATCTTATTCCAGAATGAAAAAAAAAGAATCAAAACAAAACGGTTGCTTTCACTCGAAAAGGCCACAATTAGATCATTAAATATATCGGATCATCTTCACTCATAATGTTTTGATGTTGTTTACTCTCGAAGATCTCTTTTAAGCCTATGTTCAAGTGTGATAATGATCAAAAACGTCGAATTTACCGCAGTCACGCACACACACCCAAAATCATAACATCAAGGAATTTCATAAACACTGAAATGACATGGATTCTGTGAAAAAACCAATTGCCGCGTGTGAAATACTGTATTCACCGCTTTAGTTTATTTATTTCAGTGTTTCCCGGCAAAAGCAAAACAATTAACGCATTTCGTAAATAGTTCAACACGTGTGTGACAATCATAAACAATGCAACTCAAAATTTTATTTTATCAAATTTTAAATATTTGCATGTAAATGTAACTCAACCCAAGTGAAAACAATTAAAATTCAGTGAAATTATACATATATCCACAAAATGATCAATGTTTACAAGATAACATGTTAGACGGCATACTCAAAAGCTATATACAAAGTATATACAGGCACTTGATTTTTATGTTGTTTTCCGCTTCCCGAAACGAGCAGGAGTTTCGGCGGCACAAGTTTCAATTCAAGTACAAATTCAAATATGTGCTCATCAAATGTTTGCATTGTGCGAATCATACACACTCATACACCAAATGCTTCACTCGTTTTCTTTTAATTTCGCTTATCATTCTTTTTTGCTGTCGCATTGTGTTTGTCACACAACGATAAGTCTACCGACACTATCGACGCTCTGTACTTGACATATTTAGCTACTTTACATTTTTAAACCTGATAATTTATTTTGCTAGCTCTTAGTATAAGAAAAAAAGCCAAACACCAGAAAACAGAGCATACACATGCAAATTGAGGCAATCGAACAATGCACCCAATGATGCTGAGCATCGTGTATCATAGTATACAATAAACATATATTCAATGCACAACAACAACAAAACAGAGAAACAACCTAAAAGAAAACCGAAACAAATCTACGGAGGATTCGTGTGTAATTGACAGCGGTCGACGAAATGTGATCTATGAGTTGATTGATTCACACAAAATAGTAATCTATTATTGATGTCTATATGCCGAAGTTAATAAACAAAAAAAAAACTGTATACAAATGTCACAGTTATTACCTGATGCAATAATGCTGAAATAGTTCAGTTCTAATTACGAATAATACTATTTTTTTGGCTTTGCCACAATTTTGGCAATATAAATATTGACTGACATAGAGACAAAATTCATTGAAAAATAAGAATGATTGGGCCACACCAAAAGCTTAGAAAATGGAATTCGAATTTCAAATTTTAAACATTTGCTTAGATTTTTCAGTACATCGTTTTTGAAAAATTAAATTGCTTTAAATCTGACACGGGCAAAAACTTGAATAAATGCCGGAGTGCATGTGTAAACACAGCATATGAAAACAGCTGAGTGAAATGCTCAAGTGCAACTGACATTTTCTATAAACTTTATTGCATATCGAAAATTGCATGCATACGCTTATTATGAAATCATCGGATTTTTTTAAATGGCCATAATTGATATCAATATTGTTGGATATGTTTAAAATAGACAGAATTAAAATGGCGCACCGATTTATTCATACATGCTTGCTTGATTGATAAGATGCATGCACTCTTTCTGTATGATGTTCCATAAGAATTTTATCTTTACTCACAGATTGGACATTTCGGAGTATGTCAGCTTCAAGTGTACATTTAAGCCAACACTTAGCTAAGTTCAAGGCGAAGTGTGTCTCAAATGTGTATGTGCATTTGTCTCAAGTATCTGCGTCGAGGGGCACATCACTCTAAAGTAATTTGTAATAGAGAAAGTAATCGAGAAAGTAATTTACGTGTAAAAATCTCGATTACTTTTCAATTTTTTAAAAGTAATCGAGATTTTTACACGTAAATTACTTTCTCGATTACTTTTTCTATTACAAATTACTTTAGAGTGATTTGTTCCTCGATCTGCGTGCATATTAAAATGCAACTGTTAAAACGTCCGACGGTTTCGGGCGTATAGCAAAAAATTGCTATACATCTCCCAGGAGAAAATTGTCCCGCATATAAAGTAAACAATTGCTAAACATCCGACAAAAAAACTTTGTTAATTTGTGCTAAGAAATTCGTCAATCATACAATCGAATTTATGATGATTTACATTGTTTGATTGATATTTTGAGTTCATTTAGAGAATGAGAGATCACTTCACTGGACCGAATTGAATATGCGCTCGTTTCAACAATAATTTTATATCTTAAGCCTATGGATAATTTAAGCGTCCTCGGAGATTTTCGAAATTAGTAAAAATGTCCTCGTTTTTACCGGTTGAATAAATTTAAAAAAACACGAAAATAGGAGAGAAAATTAGAGACTAAAATGAAATTTGTTTTTTCAAAATAAATAGCATCATCCGGAATATGCATTTTCCGTCCATATCAGCTGCTTTATGGACCTTGACATTTCAATGCGAATTAGTTAACATTTTCATTCAAATTTAAGAGCCCGTAATTCTTTTCTGCCCTTGTAAATAAGCACATGATTTTTTCTGCGATTATTTATTTGTCAAAAAAAAAAATTGCAAAAATTCTCTTGTCTTATATGGCAATTCTTTTTAGGGCCATTCGCAATAACAAAGACAGTGTAAGCAGCAAGAATAAAATGTATCCATTCGATAATCAAAACAGTCGATAAAATGTTGTTGAAATAAAAATAATTACATTAGTAATCCCGAACTTTTCCGTACCGTTGGCCTGCATTGTCCGTAGGTACTTTTATGATACTTTAAATAATAAAAATAAAATGAAAAATCGGTCACTTTAACTAAAACTTCGACAATTCTGTATGAGAGGTACCCGTAAACCGATTCTTATTGGCTTTAAACTTTCTGAGTTTTCATTTTTTGTAGAAAAAATAAGATTCTGAAAGTTTCATGTTGATCGCATTTGCAGAAGTTTTTTTTTCCAAGAAAATGTCGACAAAATTTGGGGACAAAAAATCAAACTTCTGCAAATGCGATCAACATGAAATTTTCAGAATCTTATTTTTTTTTCCAAAAAATGAAACCTCAGAAAGTTTGAAGCCAATCGGAGTCGATTTACAGGTACCTCCCATACAAAAGTGTCAATTTTTTGAGGTTTTTCCTAGGGCAAGTACCCCAGGGTCAAATCGAAAATGGCTCATCTTTGAACTTAAACTAAGTTTATTGGATACAAAACTTTTGGCATTTCCAGATTTTGATTATCTCAATTATTTTTTGAGTTATCGTGTTAACAAACAGCTACGACGACGACAACGACAACGACGACGACGGCACATGAACGGAAAAGTGTCTCAAAAAGTGGTTTTCTACGCGTTTCATGAGTTTTTATGATGATCTAAGCTAATTTGCGAAAAAAGTTTTCGGGACCAATTCCTTTACTTTCCCTTGACACGTTGTGTACGGAAAAGTAACATATTTCGATCTTCGAAAAACTTGTGACAGTTCTTTCTAAAAAGTGAATGATAATAATCAAAATTCAGTACCCCACCCTATTATTCAATGAATAATATTCATGAAATTCCAAAAATTGAAAACGTCTCCTTTTTTTCTTAATCGAGAAAACGTCCTCGTTTTTCTTGAAAATAATCTGTGCACCTTACCTATGGAGGATGAATTGGGAAATTCTTAAAAGAATATCAAAACAAACAATATTGTCATAAATTCGAATAAATTATCGTGGACATCTCAGACGTCGGATGTCTAGCAAAAAAATGGCAGAATCTCTGTGATATTTATGACGTCGCGGACGTTTTACCAGTTCCATATTATAATAACAATATTCTTAGTTGAGTAATTAGGGAATTTTTTGATAGATTGACTGACACACACACAAAAATCAATCAATTAAGTAATGGCTTAAGTTCAACGATCCCTCGAACGAATCGATTGTTATGCGAGTGCACTTTTGAGCTGGATGTTGGAAAACTTAACGCATTTTAGTTTGGTAATTACAAAGGAGTTCGGCTTCAGAAATTTGCTCCAACGATGTTGATGGCGTTAATGATGATAACGCACGGGAAGAAAAGTTCAAACGAATTTTCGGGTATGCATATTTTCGTCAATTTTCATCGTGATTTAGAACTCACATGTGATGTAAATACAGCATGTTTTTCATTCGTTTCGCTTCCTATAAATAGTTTTTTTTTATCCAAGATCTTTTTCTATGTGTGAGAAATTGACTTTTAATGGGCTTTCGCCTAACTTCTCGGCGTTGTTGACAATAAAATTCCAAATCGAAATAGTTATTACCGGCAGATGTTCAATCGTATTTTTTAATTGAAAACTTGTGCGCACATTATAAAAGTCATTGGTTTTTAAGAGCGTTTTCTAAAAATCAGATTGACTTTTCTCGCCTTTTTTACTTTATCCCTCTTCTTTTTTATTTTTCAATGTCGAAGTATGAAACATCTTCTTGCGTTTGCGTAGGTTTGGCGCATATACAAAATATCTAAATTCCTTAGTTAGTAATGGTTTCTGAAACGAAAATAGATTTGTCAACACTTTGGATTCGTACAATATTTCTAGAATGTATAGGTACAGTGTTTCTATTTTGCGTGGCAACTATTTAGTGAGAACGAAAGAACGACTTTTTTTTACAGAAAAATATTGAATTGAATATTGCCTTTTATCCTTTATACGCCTGATAACATATGGATGCAACACATGTCAATCAGCACTTTGTTCTATACTCTATTCAATTTAAAATCACTTCCTCACTCAATATTTCGCAATGACCTTGTGATGGTTATAAAATTAGAATGAGTGAATCTTAAGTGGGGATGACTGAATAAAATTCGCCAAAGTTTTTTTTACGATCGATACCTTCTCGCCTGAGAAGAATGTTCTTTGAATTTTTACACGATGAAATAATGTAGAACAGGCATTTTATAACATGAAACTCAAAACATGTTATCGGTGGAGTTGTTTTTTTTCTATGACGTGTGAAATGAACCGAATTTTAATTTAAGCATTAAACCAGCCAAAAGGAGAACAAGATGAATTTTATAATATTGCGACGCATACTCAATCATATTGTGACGATCTCTAACATCAGGGAAAAAAAGAGAAAAATCTATTCCAGAACATTATTTGGTTGCATGTTATTGGGCTGCAAATCTCACCAAAATTAAGAATTTATTCACGTTCAATGAATATGAATATGGATATGAAAAAGAGCATCTTTAATTTTTGTGACTGACCGATAGAAAATTCTGTTTGACACCTATGGGGGCGTTGAAAATATGTAGACGAGTTGCCGTTTTGGTTTTGATTGTATCTAAATAGTTTTATTGTGCCAACAATGTGTGATTCTAAAGTGTCCTATCGTAATCGATAGTGAAACTAGCAAATCCAACATTTTTTGTTCAATTTTCATTTAATGAATAGTGGAAAATGATGCAGGAATAAGAAACGATAGTGATGAACACATGTATTGTATTTGTAGCATTGTATGTTAAATTTCATTCATGAAACCTGAGACGGTGAAACAAATAGCCGGCTAGCCTTGTTGTTAACAAATGCATATTCATAGCATGTTTACATGTGATGATGGTCATGAAACAAGGAAAAACACAATCGCGACTAGCATAGTTGCAATGGCTTTGAAACAACGTGAATTTGGCTGTTATTAACTTTCGCTATCAAATCTATTCAACCAAACAGCAAATCAAACCGAAACAATACGAAATTACAGTACATGCTATTGATTTGCCAAATTAGGGACAAACAATGTAGTTTTGGTATCGTTGTTGACATTCATATTCTCAGTCGGTATGTGTGCGCTGCACACATATGATAGTCATGATTCAGTCGTTTGATAAGATTCTGATAACAATATTAACTCTTGTATTAGGGACCTTTTTCATTCGATTTTTAATTTTTTTTTTCAATTTGGCCTGTTATGTTTTTGTTGTTCGTCGATTTTAAATCAGTTGAAGTAACTATTAAACGGAATGATATTGATGTGAACTAGAAAAGTCAATGTGCGCGTCTTTGATTCTGTCTCACAACCGAAAAAATCAAACAGGTACGAAATAAAAAATGACTCACCACTAAGCAGAATGACAAAATCGATGGAAACGCGAGTCATAACGCGTCTCGTGTCACTCATTATGAATGATTTTGGATTGAATGCTTGCTGAGAGTTGGGCTCGCTGGTATCTCCTCGACTGCTGTCACTGCCGACTGGATGATTATTATTGTTGATTGACATGTATTCGCTGAAATCGGTCGATTGCAAACGATTTGATGCAGATGTAGCTGTAGCTGCTGCTGCTATTTGTGGCTGTGTTCGAGAATAATTGCTTCGTCGTAACGGTGTTAATTCACTCGGTTCGTAATTCTGACTCATTTAAAATGCTCATCTTTCGTCGATATAAGCGTTATGTATTCCGGCAGTTTTTGTTGTGTCTGTTTCTCTCATCCACACTTTCACACACACACAGTTCACTTGTAGACTAACTTCTTCTCCGCAAAACAATAAGCATCTAATTTGTGTTACGTTCTATGAGATAGAGATAAAATACACGAATTGATATACGATGTAAACGCGAGATCAAGCACAATTGTTGTGTGTGAGATACTGGTGTCCGTCAACTTATATTCAAACGCAAAAAAAATATACAACACGACACGACTACAAATATCACGGAATATTATCCAAACGGTTGTTGATCAAACGAAACAAACAAACGAAGAAAATGAAAAATGAACAGAAAAGAGTAGCCACGAAATGAGGTGTCCAATATTCAAATAATAAAATTGTGTGTTGGCGGAAATGAGAAAGAAATCGAAACAAATACAACGATTCTCACAAGTTTCGTTTGTGCGCGCTCGCTCGCTGAGTCATACAAACACGTTCAACAATACCACCTGGGTACCTTTATTTATTTATTTTTCTTCTACGAACACACGAAATATTCTCTCTACTTCTGTGTGGTGATATGTAGAATATGATTTAGCAAAATGTCTTGTCAGTTTTTTTAGTCCAAATTGTTGCTATTGTTGTCTTCGTTATTTATTTCGAAAGCAAGTTGTTCTCATTTCTCCTTCACATGGACGATTCTATCAGAAAACTCAAATCAAAATGATGCACGCGTCACAATCTTTCGAATCTCTTGATTGAAGATATTACAACAAAGATTAGCTGCAATTTATGTCGATTACTTTTTTTGTATCGTTTATCACTGGACTTGATTATACATCAAGCTTTGGGAAATCGTTGAATTATTGAACAATTTATTGAAAGGTGAACACCCGAACTTTCATTGTTCGATTGGAACTATACAATTTTTGATGGCGGCCAAATCGCTTGAAGCTATTTTCTTGCATGAATATTGGTGATCCTCGCTGTGTGATTTGATAAAATATCGTCTTTAGTGTTTTGATTGTTCCACGTCTTCGCTTTTTCAGACTGGTATTTTAGTTTCGTCGATGAACAACCTGTAATAGTAAACACAATCGCTTTTATTAGAAACAGGCCCATTATTATTTACGGAATCAGTTATACGAACGAGAGGAAAAAAACATTTACATATTGGACAAAACGGAGCCCGTCTGAAACGAGTCTATGGATATTTGCTAATTATTTCTATCAACATGCTCAGGTTAATAGAACTAACATTATATTTCGTTTGGTAAATATGATCTTAATGGAATCTATTTTCACAAAACAAAATATACAGAATGTTTATGTTAAGAGGCTGTCAGAACAATTTCGGCAGTTTTAAAAGTTTAATTTATCATCATATATATGTTGACCTTTCTTCTGACATTTGCCTAGAGATTTCGATAGACAATTTATGAATTTACAAATGTTTACATTATATTTTTCTTATTTTCTCCCATATTTTTTTCTTCTCAAAAATGAAAAGTAAGAAGGCTTCACTTAAATTGAACAAAGCTAATTTCTTGTTGTTTCATTTTGCTAATTTGCATTAATGTGGATTACTATGGGATAAAAACTAGGGGCTTTTAAGTCAAAATATACATTCGTATTTGTGTGAATATTTCGTGAATATTGCATATAATCCGTGTATATCGTGTATATATTCACGAAAAATATTCACCATATTCACAGAATATACACAGCATGTAAAAAATATGTATTTACGGCAATGTCGAATCTTTGTTACCGATCGTGAATATGAGGTGTATATTTCATGAATATCGTGTATATTCCGTGAATATGGTGCATATTTTGCCAGTATTGTGAATATTTCGTATGACTGTCATCTATGGTGTATATTTCTTGGATGGAATATACATGGAAGCCCCTAGAATAAAAATAAGCAAAATCGTTCGAAAATTCATAAGTCAGCTCATATTACTGGAATTCGTTTTTTTGTTCATCCGAAAGTGATGAAAAGACATGAATTCGATTATTTGCAGAGGAATGCGTTAATTTTAGTTTTTATTCTGGTTTCGGTCCATTAAATTCCGGATAGCGAAAGGAAAACATTTGTTTTAACAATATGCTTGAACAAACATCAATACGAAATAGAGCCTTGCTGATATGTTGTGCAAACAATCTCAATTCTGATCTGTTGAAGTTTTGAATTTGGGAATTTAGTCACGTATTTTTGAGCATTCTTGTTCTAAACCGAAATTCTTTAAACTATGGAAAGAATTTCTTGAAAAAAATCCATTAAATGGCAAATTATGAATAACGCTTAATGTTTGATGAAAGATCCCAGGCCGTGTAAGAGAGTTGCACTTCCCACAAATCGTACTTCAAATGTAGAACTGATGTGAAATGAGGCAAGTACGCCGTAAATCAATCGAAATGCACACAGACACACACAATTTATGAGGAGGGTGACTAACGACAACAAAAAGCGGACTGACCCAAAATTCACTAACATTCTGTTACATATGTTTTTTGTTCTCCGATTTATTCCATTTGAACTTTTCCGTTGTGCTCTAATTTTTAATGGAAATTGCGTTTCCCTATTAATAACGCATGTTTGAAAAAAACCAGCGAAAACAAAAAAACTTTTTCAGAAATGTTTGTGCCTCTTTTCTACGTCGTTTGATCGGGAAAGATTGTGAATTTTATTTGAAAAAAAAAGGTGTCAATATAGCAATTTAAGTGCATTTTGTTATCTGTATGAAAAGATAATTCAATGAAACCACATTACATTGTGTATATAGCGCAATAATAAATTATATTCATCACATGCACAGATTGCAAACGTAATCAAAGTTTCGACCATTATTTGCTGAAGCGCAAACGAAAAGCCCATTAATATTGCCTTTCAATCGTATTTCTTTGGTGAATATTTGTAAATAAATAATTTTATGATCACTTTCATGCATTCGTCAAGACATGAAGCAAATAAAAGAAAAAATTGTAAAATGTCATTCGTCTTAAGGAAAATGTTTGACAAAAAGTACGAACCATAGTAACAACATGGAAACCTTTCAAAGAGACGTCGAAGCAAAGCATTCTAATCGTCTGGCCGACTTGAGACACACACGTTGTGTGATCATTCATAATTTGATATATTTCGAGTGCACTCAATCAGAGACATAAAGAAACATGATCTTCTACTACACAGGAGATGCATTTTTGCATTGATCGCAGCAAAAAAATGCGAAGATACATTTTAAACAAGTTATAATTGTTGTGTGTGTATTTTGTGTATATTTTTTCTCCGTTGTCATTTGATTTGATACCACATGTTGGGAGTGCCGCACAAAGAGATTTTGAAGAAAGGCAACATGCGAAATGATGAAACGGCTGCTCCTTTTCCTTACTAAGTTAAAAAAAAACTTGAACATTTGCAGAACAAATTTCCTAAGTTTCGTTGTCGTATGTTTATATGAACGATAAAAAGTGAGAGAGAGAGAGAGAAAGATAAGGATATAGGACGAGGAATAGTATGCGGTAAGAGAAGTAGAAAATGAACAAACGGCCGTGACGAAGATACTAAATGACACTAGATCATGTATTATCGTATCAATAGAATGTTGCAAGAGAAATTCCTTATGACCCATGAGCTATGCAAGGCCCATACAAGGCCATGTCACATGAACCATTTTTTTGTCCTGTTTTGGTTGAATTTTATTTGAATTTTCATCAACACACCTTTATTCACATTCAACGGAAATTTCCAGTGAAATTACTATGAAAAAAGACAAGCACAAATAATTAGTTTTTTCTCATAAAAAACAGAATTGAATATGATTTTTCGACTAGAAATGTTGTTTCACATCGAATCGGAGAATAAACCAAATGGATAATTGTGTTTTGCACGTTTATTTTCGAAGAAAGTCAATTGTTTGTTTACATAGAACAAACCAATGAAAAAATGAATATTGATCGGTTTGACGTTTCTGTGATTGGACGCATTTGAAGAAATTGTTCACTAATTCAATGGACACGGCGCTCCAATATGATAACATTCTACCTGTATGCTAGGCGAATAAAACAATAACACATTGGTCCAACTGATTAATGTCAATATTCGCTATGTTATTCATTCCAACCACAACGGAATGTCACTATCAGCTTTCATAAACATTCACACATATACACAATTCACTGTTAATTCACTTGGTAACTACATCATAAAAATAAATATCGAACTCCATCGATCCGGGTATTTTTTTTCCTTCAGTGATCCAAAAATCCGTGTACAAATCAATTGACATTGAATCGAATATTGATTTTAAGACATGAACATGCGATGTGAAAAAAACCCAACTAAATTTATAATTGTTATTGACACGTGATAATTTTAATAGTTTATTGAAACGCGCGCTTTGTTTGTTCAATTGAATTTTGCGGCTTTCAATCACGATAAAATCCCAATTCGATAGATACATTTTATTTTGCATGAAATAAATTGTCAGAAAATGCCAAATGGTACCTTTTTCCTTGAAGAAATTATTTGCATGCAATACAGCAACATAAAATGAAAAACCTCCAGAAAACTGCTATCGAATATTTTGAACACTGTTTGTTTTGGAATTGAAAATACGTATGATTTATCCAATGTGTAAGAAGTGTTGTACTACGATGCAGATAACTGTGCGCTGCGCAACCGCTCACATTAACGACAATACATCAACTAAACCCGTAGTGCTTGACTTTGACATTTTTCTGTCTTCACTCTAAGCACTTATTCTGTTCTACTGGGAATTGTGTGTATATATCAGTGTGCCACCGCACACACGCACTACTCCGCAAGCATTCGCATCGGAGCGTATTTAATGCTGCTTTGCACAGCGCTTAGCTGGTTATGTGTATTCATTTTGGTTGTGCAGTGTGTACAGTGGATCATATATATTTACAGTATCATACCGTGTACATGTGCGCTTGGACTTTTTCGCAATAAAAATGAGAAGCGTTTTTGTTTAGCTTAATTTGATTCAGATACGCCAAATCATATAGGATTTTCAGAAGTCAATATTCATATAATAGCCATAGGTTAATGAATCGAAGCCAAGAGGAGTTTCGAAGTATCACTTGCTTCGACTTTTTAGTAAAAGGCGATACGCTGTACCTTTTCTGTTTTTTTAAAGTTTTCTCCCTTTTTCGACGTTGTTGTTTGCTTAGGATTCATTGTACTTAAATTCGATTAAATCAGTTCTCATTCGCAAAGTAGCTGTGCGACCATTTAAACAATAATAAAACCCATTTCAGACGAAAAATTGTATAGCCGAAAACGACATTCAATATTGCATTGACCAAATGAAAATAGAAACACATTTTCTGCAATTCCTTTTTCGTCGGCGGCACTCTTTACATCCAACATTTTACTCTTGACAGATTGAAATGATCGTAACGAACTGTATTTGTCTCCCAATTCCAAGTTCGGAATGATTTATTTTTAAAAAAATACATTTATTACCGCATTAATTGACTTTGTTGCAAAATTTTCAATAGGACCAGACATTATGCATTGAAAAAAGGAAAAAAAAACAAAACTAGTTTTGGTTATTGTTTTGGCTTACATGTTTTAACACAAAAGCATTTTATAGAAATTGTATCACACAAATATAGCAACTAATTGTACACATCAAAAATTGTTGGTGTAGAGTGAGTCCGTTCGTACGAATCAATTTTGCTTAGTTGGCGTTTGCATCATTTTGTGATGTTTCGCTCGATAAATTCTCTGATTTACGAATCTGAAGTACGGTCACCACACCTGAATCATCGTTGAATTTACAGGTTACTGTTACTTCACCTAGTAACTGAAATGTAAAGATCTGGGACCCATATCGAGTTTTAAGATAGACCGACCGCGGATCATTTTTCAATACCTCTACTACATTCTCCTAGAATTGTGATAAATGGATAAGATTGATTAGATGGTAGCTTTATTTAATCTACTCAATTTTCTGTTTTTTGCAGAAATACTCACTCGATTAATTTGAAACTCGTTGGATATGTTTAGCTCGTTGATTTGTTGAGTGGCTCTGTCATTGAACACTACCTCCATTGTAGTATCAGCTAAAATCCAATTTGGTACTTTGACCGTTTCGGAGGTAGCTGCTGGAACGGTGCTCGGTGATGGGCTTAATTGCAAAAGCTGCGGCTGTACATCGCGTGATATTGTCTCCTCACCGTCAGGCTCTTCGCGTGCATCAAATCCTTGATTCTCATCTTCCGTTGACACTGAATGATTTTCTGTAAAATAGACGTTTGAAAAATGATTTTATTTCTCTTCAAATGCTTGTTTTCTTCTAAATTATTGTTGATAAATCGAATAAAATTTATTGGTGGTATTTCGTTGGAAATGATAAGTTAATGGGAAAAATAGAGTTTTTCTTCTATAGCGTTTCTAAAAAATGGTGCATTTGAATCTGAATGTTTTCGTTTACTATGGCCTTTTTATTTAAAGTTGCACGTATTGATTATTTGTACAATACCTGTTAATCGATTTCGAATGGGGCTATCGTATCGTGGGATATAAGGTTTCAGATCTAAAATTGGAGACCTATTATCGTTAGGTTCATTTGGTTTCAGATCTTAAATTGTTTTATTGAATGTTGACCGACTTTACCCAAAACAGGAGTTCCATCGCACATATCAGTACCTAGAAAGTGGATTTGGCTATTTACAATCTTGTCTATTTCAACCAGTGACATTCCTATGGGGCATGGTCGATGCGGTGAGCGAGTACTGAGTGACAAAGAAATGGGTGGTTGAAATTTAAAAAAAGTACTTGAAATATACATATATTTTTAATTTACATACTCAAGTGAGCAAACATACCTAAAAATGCCAACTCTTTCTCCAGCCAGTCGAGGTGGAGCTACTTTTGCCTTGGTATGTGAATCATTCTTGTGAAAATGGTAAATAATCCACAAATGTGAAAATTCACACAGTCGTTCGAGTGAGTGTTCTGCTGCTCAGAATAAAAACGAATTGAAATGAATGAAACAAGCAACAAATCTTGCGACAACATCAGAAAATATTTGATGCTCACGATTATTGAAAACGTCTTTGTTGAGTTCGATGTATCCCGATAGCTTGGAGCAAACACTGGGTTGTCTTGGAACTGCCCGTTTCTCCGGGAAATCCGTTCGAATTACACCAATTGGTTTAAAAGTAATTGAGTTTTGGTCTTTATCGCTTGGTTCCGATTCAATCGACCGAGTTGCTGATGAGCTATCTCTTTGTTGTTCCTTACACCCATTACATTTAAAGTCGGTCAACAAATTTTTTATGATTTTCAAATCCGTTTGGTGAATGTATGACAACGAGTGAATTTGTTTTCTAGAAAAATAATAATTTTCATTAATACTTGGAGGACCATTTGATTTTGATTTTCTTAGCAGTTACCGCAAATTCTTGATTTCATTACGAGCCACCGATAATTGTTTCTGCAACTCAAGTGCAAGATTCGCTGTCATTTTATAACTCAATTATGTGCGTCGAATAAGTTTATTTTGTTCACCAATTTTTTTCCCCAAAGTTCTCAATTAGATCCAAAATTTGTCATTTGCTATTCCCTTCGAATCAAATGTTTGCAATTTTGTTTGACATTTCTTAGTTTCATAGCGATGGATTTAAAAGCATTTGACAGAACCAAATGAGACCAAGTAATGCAAACATTTCAGTCGTACATAGAAGAGATTCTTTTTGAACTTTGAATATACAAAAATTTAAATCAAATCGTTTTTTTTCAATTTCTCTTGCTTGGTTATCATTCTTTTTCTCAAATTATAGGCTAATACGGATTCAAGAGAAAAATGAATTCTAAGATCATTTAAAATGGATACGCTCAATGATGTGTCGGACAGTGACAATAGCGCCAGCGGCACAATATGAAAGCAAAAGTGCGAAACGAGTGGCACTGTCTGCAGCATTCATAGGCAGACATATTGAAATTGAGAAAACATTATTCATTCTTGTAGCAGCCGTCTATTAGTCAAGCGTCGTGTTGAAATTTGCGTCTTTTAAGCTTTGCCAAATAAAAAGTAAAAGTTGTAAATTTATTTGAAATCGTTTGAATTTCCGTGAAAGAGAGATTGAAAAAAAAGAAGTGCGACAAAATGGTTGACAAAATTGAAATGAGTTTGGACGACATCATCAAGACCAACAAAATTGGATTCCGTCGCGGTGGAACAACAAAGAAACAAGTGAACGGAGCTGGCGGTGGAAATCGTCGCAAGGCTGGTGGAAAGCCACCGCAAAAATTCCGTGGAACGGCCAATCGTCAAATTGGTAAACCAAAAGGACGCTCATTTGGTGGCGCACCAACCCGCAAATTTACCAGGGTAAGAAAGAGTTGAGATGATGAAATCGTGACAAAGAGAAATTGATGAGATGAGATGATGACCATTGCTAACTGACCCACACTGATGACCAAATCTAAATGTGGAATGTATGTGCTAATTAGTCACGCGAGAAATTGATCGAAACAACGAACAACTCCACAAAATATCGCACAGATGAAATACCAATATATATATCTATATATATAAGAATTGTGTTCATAATAATGATTTCTGCGATCGATGGTTTGGCAACTATTTCGGCGCAATTGTGCGTTAACGAAGGTTTCTGCACGAAAAAAAAAAATGAAAAATAGTCATACAAAATCAATCGATTTTTCATTTGCATTCGTTGTGTATTGTGTTTTCAAGAAGGCGAAACTAGCAACAAATTTTGCGACAACATCAGAAAATATTTGATGCTCACGAAAAATAAAAGCAAAGCGTGCAACCAAAAATGAAATACAAAATGGCTGCTATTCAATAGAATTGAAATTTCGTTGGCTTGTTGCTACGTTGTACGTATATACGTACCGACAGACAAAGAAAAACCAATATGTCGGCCGTTGCAAACACATTCGATTACGAATTATGACGAAATATAATGAATAATCACAATACGAACACTGAGTTATTCGATTTAGTGAAATGATAAAGCATCAAGACGAAAAAAAGACTTTATTCATCGTTGAAACGTCAACAAAATATTCTTTTGGAATTTTAAAATCAAAGTATGAATTCGTTCTTTTTTGTTCTTGTCGACGACATACGAATGGCGGACATTATTGAATTATTGCAGTGCGCGTATTTAAAAGAAAGGAAGAAATCACAAACAAATAAATAATATATCCATATAGCGTGCAAATGTATATGAAACGGATTTTTTTTTACTGCGTTACCAGTGAAATTTGGTTTTTTATTTCAATTTGTATTGTCGTTGCCGTAGTTGAGAGAAATTAGTTTATAGAGAATAATTTTTGTTTGTTTGTTTGTTTCGCTCACCAAAAAAAAAACAAGCGAATCATGAAGACTCTGATTATCTTATTGTGATTGTGTGTATAATGATTTTTTTTTTGTTTCATCGTTACAAAAAATGGAATAAGCCATCTGAAAGTTGTGTGAAGTTTGGCGTTAAAGTTCACACAAAGTAAAGAAGAAAGAAAAATCTCTTTTGCGAAAATCACAAAGAAAGAGAAAAAATGAAAGAAATATTCCCATCTACCTATTCTGATAATTCAAAGACTGTTCCGTCCGATTTAATTTGAAGCTGGAAAAGAAAAAGGAGAGAAAAAGAGTCTAATAAAATGAAACCAGTTGAAGAATATTGTGTGATGGCATGAAAAAAATCCAATAAACAGTTGAAATAGATCATAACAACCACACAAACACACACACACACACAAAATCATTACTTTCGCTTAGCAAGCGAAATGAACATTAAATTTCCGTGTTCAGTTCTCAACAATCAGATGTTTGCTGGAGATAGAAAAAAATCAGATGAGAGTTAAATTACGGCGTCGCTATCCTCATCGAATAATTCGAAATTGTGATCATGTGTATGTGTTTCAGTTAATTCATTTAAAGTTATTAAAAAGGGTTTGAAAACATAAAGAAATGGAAAGTTAAAAATGATAAAAAAATGAGAAATTATAAAATCTGAAAAATGAAATAATGAAGAAAAAAAATTATTTAGAAAGTTGTTGAATGAAGAAAGCTAGTGAAAATGAGTAAAATATAAAGTTTAATATTTTTATATCTCACGTTCATCAATATTCACATAAGAGAAAGATCAAAATTATGCGCGTTTGAATAGTGTAGCTGTTGTTAAGTCGGTGTTATACAATTCATCATTATGTGCGGCGGGCAAAAAGCATCCAAGTGCACACTTAAATCAGGTGTTTTCATGCTTTTCCGATTAATTTAAAGCTTATTTTTATTACGTTCGTTTCAATAGATTTCTCTCGAAACATTGTTAATCTCACACATTTTTAAATGAGTTCGACTGAATTAAACTGAATTGAATCTTCCGACAAACCGAAGAGTCCAGTATTCGAAAGCCGATGGTGTGATTTCGACGGGATTGTTGGCGATATTGGCAATTTGTTCTCAAGCTCTCAATAACCTCATCAACGATGAATCAGCACGCACAGATCGCGCGACTAAAGCCAAATAAGAAATTCTATTGATGAGAAATAAAAGCATGACGAACAAACTGCATTCATTCACTCTCACACACTTCTCTACGCGAATTATTCGCATCTGAATGTCCGTAATCGTGCCTGCATTGCTCCAAATCTAAGTGTGGGACTGGAGCTGTGCGTGTCTGTGTGTATGGCGGTGGAAATGGATCCAACACTTATCTCGAATATCGACTCGAAACTACACATTATTTAAATACCCCCAATAGCAATCAAATGACAATTCCAAAAAAACACAAATCCAATAATTCTAGGGCGATGTGAACGGCGCATGGAAACATGATATGTTTGAGGGTGGCAAAAAGCAACTGTTGCGCGGTGCCGTTAATGGATTGATCAACAGCGGTTCGGCCAAATTATTGGTCTCGAACTTGGACTATGGTGTCTCCGAAACTGATATTCATGAATTGTTTGCTGATTTTGGACCATTGAAAAGTGCATCAGTTCACTATGATCGATCCGGACGTTCACTAGGTAAGCATATATATATATAATCATTCAAAATTTTTAATGATATAAAAAAATCATAGGCAAAACGCGCTCTGCAAAACAGAACTAATACAGAGTTTATGCATGTATTGTAAAATCGAATTGCCATTATATATCAATTGGTGAGATATGGAACGAATAACAAATTTGTGACTTGAGCAAAGTTGTTCAAATAGAGGTGCTCTATGAGTTTCCTGCAGACGGTTACCTCTTGAAAGACAAAAAGGCGTTGTTTGTGCGCGTTTTGCGTGCAACTGATAGGAGATAAAAGAAAACTTTTTGCAGCAAATAAGAGGACCTATTTTTGAACAACTTTATCCAAATACTTTTCTTTCAACGCAAATGGGACCAGCATAAAAAATATACTTCACTTTATTTTCAAACCTATAATTCGAAAAAAAACATACTTCGTTTTACGTCTCACAAAAAGATATTTTTTTTATCAAAAGCTGAAATGAATACGGTTTTGAATGATTTAAAAGAAAAAACAAGTGTCTTAATAGAAACCGTTTGATTTGATTCATTTAGGAACGGCTGATGTTGTGTTTGAACGACGTGCTGATGCCGTAAAGGCAATGAAGCAATACAATGGTGTTCCTCTCGACGGCCGACCAATGAATATTCAGTTGGCAACATCAGAAGTACCACAACCAGCAGTTCGCACTCCCCGCCCAACATTCGGTCAAAACAGAAACAACCAAAGTCGCCCACAGCGAAAACCAGGTATGGAATTCATTTCATTCTGATTGGGTAGTGTGAAATTTTTTTTCCCGAAATGTTGAAATAAAAATGACAATGACTCACTATATCTTTCTTTCTTAAATTAGCAGGCCCACGACAGGGTGGTGGTGGTGGTGTTGGTGGTAAACGTGGCGGCAATCGTGCAAACGCGAAGCCGGTTTCAGCCGAAGAACTGGATGCCGAGCTTGATGCTTACGTCAACGATATGAAGCTGTAAATTAGGGAATTAAAAACATGTTTGGCGTGAACGAACATAAAGCATTCAGCAATCTTCAAAAAAATCACACAACTCTAAAATTACATTTAGAACTTCATATTAGGCAATAAGACTTACTAATTATAAAATCAAATTTATGATAATTTTTTGAAAGCAAATGAAGTAACAACAATAACAAACATATATGTTGGTTAGCCGTTGTTAACAACATACCCAGCAACACTATCAATAAACCGACACCTAGAATGTTCTTGTTTAAATACAATACAGCTAAATTTGCTCCAAACTTCAGTTTACTACAATTGTGGATAGAAAAATCCAATTACTTTAAGGATAGTGTACAACTTAGAGCCATTTTGAATTTTTCCTTCGAAGACAAGGAATTATACAACCAATAATGAGAAAAAAAGATGTGCTATTACAAGAACATGCTATTACATTCATTAGTTGACAAGTTAAACTGAAAAACAGTGTCTTTTGAAATTTTCGCGATTACGAATTTGAAAAGCCGGCAATTTTTTTTCAATGAAATCTGTTTATTGTTCCCTTCGATTTTTTTTCAAAGTGCAGCAAATAATTCATGTCATCACAGTTTCATTCAATTTCATTTTATGAATGTAGTTATAAAGTAATAAAATAATAATGTAATGATTCAAATTGTTCATGTTTTTGTTCATGTATTGATCCAAAGAGAATGAACTGAATGGTAAGAGTATATTTTCAAATTCATTTCTTCTAATTTTGAGGTTAAAAATGACTGAAACTACACACTAATGCGAGCCCAAATTCAACCGTTTACATACGCTTGGTAATGGATGTATTTGCGTAACAATTGCTCCTTGGGTAGTTATAAAGTAAGACAACACAAAATGTTGAAAAACAAGAAATCTTTCGAAAATGATACTAAAATGAAACCATGGATACAACTGAATATTAAAAAAAGATCACCTCAGATCTGGTACAAAAATAAAATTGTGTTTGAATTTGTTTTATTTTTAATCTCATCAAGATTGACTTTGTCCAGGTAAAAAAGGTAAGTAAATGAAATATGAAAACAATAACATATTTTTTTCAAGTATCAATCCTTAATATATCCTCATTTGCATTTTAAATTATATATGGTGGATGCATAAATTATAATCTAACTCGTTTTTATGAAAAAAGAACTTCTAATTCAAGTTTAAACTCATAATATACGTGTCAAGTCCATCTTCAGTGACACATTTGAGACAGCCATATGCTAATTTTATTAGCAATTTATTTGCAGAGCATTGACATTGCTATCTGCCTCGCCACTACTGTTCAACAGCGGCTCTTGATTACGTGCCTATGCGACACCCTGCAAGTCTTGCACGCCAATATGGACAGACATGAACATTGAACATGCACAACCATTCGCTTTGTATGAGTTGACGCGCGAGTTTTGTAGTGTGTGGCATATTTAATCAAAGCAACCAATAGCCGCTGTTGAGCAACAGCGGCTGGCCAGGCAACAGATTCACAGCTCTGTTTATTTGCATTCGCGAAGCTAATTCTGGTTCAATTTCAATCTACCTTGATCAAGTAGCAAATGACATGCTTTTAAAGTGTCAGGGATTTGTCTTGGTAATATAAATGTACGATGATTCGTATGTGTTCTTGAACCAAATCACACAAAATTATTCTAAAAGAAGCCAGAAGAAGGGTAATTGTTGTTTTAACCCTAGACTATTGTCTACTAATTATATTTGTGTGCAATGCATC
The DNA here is from genome assembly GCF_009176505.1 of Sitodiplosis mosellana. NCBI lineage: Eukaryota > Metazoa > Arthropoda > Insecta > Diptera > Cecidomyiidae > Sitodiplosis > Sitodiplosis mosellana. The sequence continues at coordinate 3,783,189 of NW_022601411.1, forward strand.
GGCAATGTCTGTTTTCTTTTTTGCCTATCTATTATTCGCAAATATTTACGAATATAATTTTCTGCAATGTTTACCTAATTATTCGATTGAGTCTTTGTTTACAATCACAGATCGGTCAAGTAGTTTAGCTTTTTCTCATTCTCATTTTTAATTGTTTTTATTTCAAAGTTGTTCTACCACATAAATATAATATTGCATTTGCAATTCAATGTGAACGTTTCTCCAGTGCAGCGATCGTGAGCAGAAGGCACCTGTAAATTGTTCTTCTTTGATTCAGTACGCAATTGTCATCAGTTTGAATTTGACCGTAGTCAGTTAAACAGTATAGAATTACTCAAGAATAAAAAAAACAAAGCGTGCATTTTATTTATTTAAAAAAAAAATGATTTTTTTAACGTCGGTTCTTTTGCTGGGTATCACAGTGGCTTTTTGCCTATGGATTGAGATAAGAAAATGGTATTTGAATTGCACAAAATTACGAGCATATTCAAAGCTCAAAGAGGTTCCCATTTTTGGGATTGGTGGCCGTTTCATTGGACAAGACAATGAGGCATCAATGCAGTCGATTGAGAAACTATTCTACGAAAAAGAACAACCGTTTGCTGCTTGGTTTGGTCCAACAATTGCCATTGGAATCGATGATCCCGAAGATATGTACACAATTTTGAACGCCGACCAATGTTTGGATAAACCATACTTATACTCGCATCTGAGAAATGAAACTGGTCTCTTTTCATCCGGCAAGGAGTTGTGGAAACAACATCGTCGTGCTCTGAATCCAACATTCAATACAAAAATTATGAATAGTTTTATTCCCACATTTAATAGAAAAGCAAAGATTTTGGTACAACAATTGGAAAAACACATCGGCACTCCATTCGACATTTATCGGCCAGTTTTCAAAGCATTAACCGATATGATTATGAACACTGGGCTGGGTATGAATTGGGAATTGCAAACGAAACGCGGCGATGATCTGCACGACATTTTTATCGAAGTCATGAGCTCATTTCAATCAAGAGTCGTACGCTTCTGGTATAAATGGGACTTTGTATACAATTTAACAAAGGCTTGCAAACGAGAATTGGTTTTACTAGAGCAGGGATATCGTGTATTGCGTAGCGTACGCGAGGTGAAGGAAATTGAATTAGCAGACAAATTAGAAAAAGGTGATGACATATTGGAAAAATCCAAAGCAGAAAATTCATTAACATGGATCCAAAAGTGTTTCTTAATGTATCGTGAAGGAACGTTCACCGAACAAAATTTAATCGAGGAGATTGATACGATTTTCGTGGGTGGCACCGATACAACTACTACAACAATTTCGTGTACGTTGATAATGCTGGCCATCTATCCGGAATTTCAAGAAAAAGTGGTTGCTGAATTGCATGAAGTATTTGACGATGTTGATAGTTCGGTTACGTATGAGGATGTGTCTAAATTAAATTATTTGGAGATGGTAATCAAGGAGTCGTTGCGTCATTTCCCGGTCGGCCCATTCATCGCACGCAAAGCCAGCACTGACTTTCCGTTTAAGGGTGGGATAATTCCAAAAGACTCATTCATCTTACTTAACATCGCAAAAATGCACAAAGATCCAAAGTATTGGGGTGACAAAGCGAACGATTTTTATCCGGAGCACTTTTTGCCGGAGAACTTTTCAAAAATGCACCCTTATACGTTTTTAGCTTTTAGTGGTGGACCAAGAAACTGCATTGGAATCAAGTATGCATGGTACGTGGCCAAAATAATGTTAGCGCATTTGTTGCGTCGATACAAATTCACTACCCATTTGAAATATGAGGATATTCGCACAAAAGTTAACATTATATTGAAGATAGCCAATGAAAATCCGATTTGCGTCGAACGGCGAGACTGGTAGATAAGCGACATTTATTTTTAAATCATTTTTTGAACTTTTTTCCTCTTCAGAATTGTGTTGTTGTAAATAAAGGTTATTTGTAAACTATAACTAAATACTATAATAATTACGTGGACGAATTGAAATGAATGAACAATAACAATAGACATGCTATTCATAACTGGGTTATTCGATACGAAAGCCAGTTTTGTACTTTTTTCATTGGGTTTTAATTGAATAAATTTGCTACATTCTTTTTGTTCTTTTTCTATTCACGGAATAAAATCAAAAGCTATTAGCGTACGTTGATAGTCGTCATTGACGGAGTAAAGCAGCTAGTTCAGAGCAGTTTCTTTCCCCGAAAAAAAATAATTTTCGGTTTTTCATTGTCATGTTGGTCATCAATCAAAAGCATCAAGAAGCCGTATTGGAGGAGCTACGATCAATTTTCGAAACGGCTGATAGTTATGTGACTCAAAATCATTTGTCAAGTATGCACTAAACTGAACGCGTCATCAATGAATCTATGTGATTGCTTTCGCCTGTTCCGTTCATCTCACGTAAGCTGATATTGAATTGAGTAAAGGAACTATTCCTCAAGGCTCAATGGTCTTAACAAACATTATGCACTTACATCGTAATCGAAAAATTTGGGGTGAAAATGCCATTGAATTCGATCCGGATAGATTTTTACCCGAAAATATTGCCGAACGACCACCGTTCAGCTACATTCCATTCTCGAGTGAAGCAAGAAACTGTATTGGAATGAAATACGGCATGAACTCGACAAAAATTACTCTGGCTCATTTATTGCGACGACACAAATTTACCACTAATCTAAAATTTGAAGATATTTGCCTAAAAACCCATCTGGAAGTGATCAACGAAAAAGCGCTGCGAATAGAAGAACGTTCCTTTTAGTCACTTTGTTTTTTTTTATCAAGTTCAATGTGTCTCTTAAAATTTTTTCTGGTCATCTTATGTTCTATTAAAACGATCATGGTTCGAAGAGAAAAGTAATTATTTTCAAAAATTAGTTTCGATACGCGTATTTTTATTTCCCCGCAAAAAATATACATATATACAATTTTTAGTAATGATACTTGCCAGCCCATATTTTTGAATATCAATTAAATTGCTGACATTAAACTCACTCAATCTGAGATGAGTGCATTCCATTCGATGATTGCCTTAACAGGTTTTGAAAATGACAAATAGTTTGACATTATCCGCATTGTTCAAAGTAGAAACGAAATCGCTTAATTCCGTTTGTGATATAGAAAGAAAGAGAAATGTCTGGTGAAAAAAAATTTAAACTTGATACGGAATGCGGTATAAATTTGTACACACGTTTGCAGTCGAAAAAGCGTGCAACGATTGAGAATTTGTCACCGGAAATTATTCCAAGCTATGGTCCAAGGCCAGGCGAAATTGTTGAAATTAGTGGCGAATCGGGCACGGGCAAAACGATACATTTGATGGAATTAATTGCACGTACAATTATCCCTGTGGAATTTGGCGGTAAAGGTGCTTCTGTGATAGTTATTGACACCAATTCAAATTTTCACGTGCCGTTTCTGCTACCTAAAATCATCGAAAAACACTTGATTCATCACCGTACATTGGCATGTCCATCGACTGACACTGAAGATTTACAAGCCGCCACTCATAATATTGCCGATATTGTTCTAGAATCGATGCAACGAATAACGTTCTTCAAATGCTTTTCTGGTACAGAATATAAACTAATACTGCTGTACTGCACAAATCACTTAACAGCAAACGCAAGCATCAGTTTGTTAGTTGTCGACTCAATTGCAACATTCTACTGGAGTGAGTTTACCGATGAAAAACCTATTCGAATGGACATGTATCTTCAACAGCGGGTTCAGGAACTTCGCCAATTAACCAATGAATTCAAAGTGGTCGCAACGTATACACGTCCAGCTGAGTTTGGCAGCACTTCAACGGTTACAAGCGAGCAGCATGCTGACTATAAAATTCAACTGAAACACACCAAAACACCAAAACAATGGCGAGAGGCGCGTAACTACTATTCCAATCAACAATCATCACGACCATTTTCAATCAACAGTTTTGGCATTCAATGGTTGTCTTCCACATCCTAATTAGGAATTAATTCTTCTAATTGATAAATTAGCTTATTTTTATAAAAGGCTCTGTATTTTAACAGAACAAAACAAATACATCAAAAAGTGTTTTTTTTCTTCTCAAAAATGGAAATGTTCATTTTATATTTGGTTACATTTTCTACAGATATTTACATATCATAGATTTCCGACTAGATGCGTGTATTTAAAGGACAAAGTGAGTCTTTATATTGCAATTATTATTCGAAACCATTGAAACCGGCCAAATTATCGCGCAAAATAGCAACCAAGCGTCTATTGAAATCAAGTAATGTATGAGCTGATGTCAATCCTACATACATACTATACAATTCAAAGCACTTGATTTTGCCATTATTTTTCGGGAAGCACGTTTCGATCAGCCACCTGTATTAGGTAAAAATTTAATAAAAAATTAGTTGTATTTTTTGTTTGATAAATAGATTATAGATAGAGTTGAATACGTACTGATAAAACTCTCCCGAAATGACGCCCGGCACAACGTGTGGTTTGATGGCATTAGCAGATGTTGAATTGGGAATTTCCTTTGGCTTAAGCTGCGTTCCATGGTTGTCTTCGAACCACAAAAAGTACGAATAAAAAAATACATCATCTTGCCATATCAACGATAAATTTCCCTTTTGCAAATATGATCGTGACATTTTTACCATATTCCATACCTAAATCAATGAATAATCAAACACAAATTATTCCAAGAATCTCGATAACTCTTCAAAAGAGCCAAAACAAATAATCGCATACCTGCTTTCTTATTAATGGAGCACGTTTATTTTCCGGATCTATTATCGGCACAACGATGCGGCCACTTGAACGATTTATGTGGATGAAATGAACCAATCCATTGATATCTTTGAAGACTGTATTTCATTCGGTTAAGGAAATTATGAGAGTATTTGAAAAATGAAAAAAATGAAAAGTTCTAGAAAAAAAGAACTAAAAAATGTATAAAAAGTTATAACTCTGGAAAGGATATGATCCAAGGGCTATATTTTGAATTGCTTTAACGCGTAGGAATTCCGAAATTTCGACAAGTTTTTCTTCAATTTTGGTTGCAATTTCTGCGACTCTCTGTACACCATACAAAAGAGTGCTGCATTCCACACAAATCATCTGAAAAATAAAAACAAATGAATATGATTGATATTTGCAAAAGAATATGTTGGAGACAAAAAAAAAAATCATTCACCCGGAATAAGTCTTTGAGTGTCTCAACCAGACCAGGTATATTAGACTCAATGGTTAAAATTAAATCTCGGTCACTATTTTTAAATAATTCCAAATATTTCTTTCGAAGAAGATCCCATTTGCTAGAATACTTTTTGATGGCCGCTTCAATATCAGCATTATTATACTTAGCTTTTTTAAGCGCATCCAAGCTTTGTTTGATGTAATGATCCAAGTTTTCGTATGCGGGTCGAAAGTTGTCCATATCGTTTTGCATTTGCAATATGCGAATTTTGTGCACGGCAAAGAAAACGTCAAACAAACCACTTGAAACAGCCAGACTACCATATTCAAGTAAAATGATGAGCGTAACATCATTTTCCATGTGACAGATGTGTACGATGTGTGGAATGCATCCGGCATGAGTACCATTTACATTGCCTTGTAAAAATACCAAATGAGTATCAACTTTCCGGTCCGATTTGGCATCATGGTTGGCCGACACTGATTTTTGACAGTAAATTTGAAGGAATATCAAGTCACCGGTTGACAGATCTTGAGCCGAACGGCTGAAAACAAACAAATATTGAAAAGTTAACATCTCAATTTCTTTCCATTCATTGGTAAGCTACCTTGAGCACATAGCGAGAAGTTTATTTTTTACGAATAAAATTGAGTGACTACGCTGTGAGTAGGGGTCGCGTTTGAGATTCTCCGATGCTGTTTCTAGCGCTCTTTGTGCGACTCTCTTTAAATCCAAATTGATAAGTAAATTCTCCATGCCTTCTATCAATACCGTCTGAAACGAAGCGATAAAATTAAAATGGTTCCACAGTTACCATATAATATCATGAAAATCTTACTTCATCGTTTTGATAAAGATATTTCCAGCTTTCTAATAGTTTACTCAAAATTTTCGCCTTCATTTGAATAGTTTTCAATCTGAAAATCAAGTTTAAGAAGATGAGAATGGGGTGAATAAATTTTCACCGATTATATGTTTTACTTACAAATAAATGTCAGGGCCACACAAATGTTTTATGAATGATATACAAATGCCGACGTATCTCTGTTGGTATTCCACACTTTCCGTGCCAATACATACGAACAAAAATCCCAAAAACTAAATAACATATCCAATATTAATACAATAAAAAAATATGTACGATTAGTAGATTACCTCTTCGAAAACGAGGTTCATGTTGTCCTTCAGCTGAATCGATGTGTACGAATTATCGAATTGACAAAACATAATTCGTTGCGATGCAATCAGTGGGCTAAAAAGTTGGACCACGACATTTGTGTCAATCTCATTCATTTCAACCTGCTCACGATTTAAAAAAGCTTATGCTTGCATCCTTTAATTAATGTTCAAAGTGAACCTTACCGCATCATTTGGAAGCAACTCTTGCTTTTTGGCCAATTCATACAGACGATGGTTGATTTTGTCATCTAGCTGAGTGAAAACAATGTCATTTTGTTGATCAAATACAAACAGACCGTCCATTTTTCGTGTCGTTTTTCCACAAAAAATACACTTTGAAATAAGGTTTGAACCTTTAGAATGTTCAATATTACTTTGAAGTTATCAGAACTATTTTTGATGCATTCAAGTGACATTTCATTTTGTACACGAAAAGTACACTGATAGGTAATACTCCGGGCATATGCGCACCAATACAAATGACAAGAAGGCAACTCAAGATTCGATGGAGACGGTCAGTCCAACTTTTTTTTAAATCATTGTAGAAAAGAGAAATAGGCAAACAAAAATTATTTCTGCTAAAATGCACAATCCATTCATTAAAACTATAAGTACTATTCTTTCTATTTCTGAATAAGTATTTGTTGAGTTAAATGAATACTAGCCGACACAGCGGTTGGTACTTTGGCAGAGGCACAAAATCAGCTCTCAGCAGAATAACTTAACGTTACATGAATTATTATTAAAATCGAAAAATCAAAACTAAAACTAAAATGCTGCTGCGTTCTACTGCGTCTACGTGTGTGACGTATGTATTAAACCCATCGAAGTGTATTTGGAGCCCACGATCCAGTACGAATATGTCGGGAGTGTATCCATTGAACAGCTCAAAACGACCTGAAATCACGAACAACAATATATAATAACAACATTTTCTGTTTCATTTTTACATGCCAATCAAAATATTTCCTTTGTATAAGATGCATTTTGCAGCCAATTTATCACGATGCCAAACTGTTTTCAATCCTGTTGGATGCTGATTTGACGCGTTGCTCTGTGGTAAATAGGCCTCCGCCTCTTCGAAAGTAAGATGGGTTAGATCTTTGACGTATGTGGCTTCATCTTCTTCTCGTGCAGCAGCATTCTCCGTTTCAACGTTTGTTTCAATGATTGATCGCCAGTTTTTTCGATATACTTTAACCAACCGATTGTTCAATTGTTGATTTGGATTTTCTGCTGCATTTCTAACCACTTCACGTGCTTTAGGTTTTGGTCGCAATTTCTCAAGTTCCTTTTTCAATTGTCGCCGGCTCAATTGTGTCACAATGATGTCTGACAATCCAACTTCTGGCTTCGGTTCACAATAGTGGCACACCTTGAATCGATGACTTCGTGTGTTCCGTGGAAATCGCTGCAAGCATCTTGTTTGCAATGTTTCTGGCTCTTCCACGTATCGAACGACACAATTCCCTTGTTTGCGAATAGACTTCACTAATCTACGAGTTCCCGGACAGCAAACATGTTTCCTAATGCGAATCGGCGAATTTGGTGAAATCTCTACGGCACCTATGAAGAAAATTGTTGGCTTACGATTCGTCAATCGAATGACCATGTTATCATTAGCTCGAGTTGATTGAATGTATTTGTCCATACGAATCCGAGCATATTGGTATACGCAGCCATACCTCTTTGTAGCATTCTTAAGCGATGACGAATGTACGACATGTAATGCGAACCTCGTGGCGATGGCATCACTGGGTGTGCTTTCAAATCGTCATGCTCAATCTTCGTGAAATTTGCTGTCAAACGTTTTCCTTTGCGATTCCGAATCGGCTGTTTAGCTTCCCAGTGATAGCGTTTGCTGCTGATTTTGATGTTTTCCCATAGGCGAAACAAACGAAGCATTGTTGAAATCAGCAAAATGCCACGAGTGCACAATCACCACATTATCTTATGTGAAATAAGCAAAATATATAATACAAACCATACCTCTGTGTCGATTGTTCGTCTCACTGACGCATTGCAAGTTTTCATACCAGGATCCACTGCAACTTCGTAGAAAAAGTCCATTGCAAGAATATCCATAGGTGAGAGTTCCGTTTGCTCTTGTTTTGGCTTGTTAACCTTCAAACCGTGAAACCTATTTTATAACGTTGTTCGTGAAATCGGTGCCTGAGTGCCCCAATTGCATTTTTGTATGAAAACTAGAGTTTGATAAGAGATAAAAGATTTGTGTCTTGAGCAAAGTTATAGAGCATGTCAAGTACTAAAATATTCTTGCAAACACTATTCCGTTAACACTCTTATCAGTTCCGCAAAAAACCGCCAAAAATGCGAAAAACGCGAGATTTTCCATATCATTTTTTACAGAACTGATAAGAGATAAGAGCTATTTGTCTTGAGCAAAGTTGTAGAACAGATTGAGTTCTACAACATTCCCGAAGACGCCAACTTGTTATCTCTTATCAGTTACGCGAAAAATGATAACATAAAAATCGCGTTTTTCGCGGTTTTTCGAGTAACTGATAAGAGATAACAAGTTGATGTCTTCAGGAATGTTGTAGAGCTCAACTCTTTCTACAGTTTTGCTGAAAATAAATTTCCCCTAATTCTCATCAGTTACGCGAAAAATGACAAGTAAAAAACCCGTATTTTTCGCGGTCATCTGCGGTTTTTCGCGTATTTTGCGCAACTGATAAGAGATAAGAGATATCTGTCTGGGACAAAATTGTGGAATGGGACAAGTACTACAATATTTTAGAAAATTTTATCTCCTTATCTCTTATCAATTATGCGGAAAACCGCGAAAAACGCGATTTTTATGTTATCATTTTTCGCGTAACTGATAAGAGATAACAAGTTAAAGTCTTCGGGAATGCTGTAGAACTCAACCTGTTCTACAACTTAGCTGAAGACAGATATCTCTTATCTCTTATCAGTCCATTAAAAAATTAGATACAAAAATACGCGTCTTCCGCGTTTTTTGCATATTTCGCGGAACTGATAAGAGATAACGGAATAGTGTTTGAAGAAATATTGTAGTTCTTGACATGCTCTATAACTTTGCTCAAGACACAAATCTTTTATCTCTTATCACACTCTAGTTTTCATACAAAAATGCACTTTGGGCACTCAGGCACCCATTTCACGTATAGCGCATCACACATGCTTATGCACATATGTGATGACGTAGTATGCGTATGTGAGTATGATAGCGCAATTCATGTAGTCAAATGTTCAACAAATCGAACCATCTTTGTGTAAATCATTTATGATGAAAAATGATAAAGATATAAGTGTTTAAAGTTGGTCTTGGGCACTCAGTGCCCGATTCACGGTTCTAAGGTTAAACAGAATCGATGGAGATCTGTCATAATTCTTTGGCGGAATTTAAACTTGCCTCTCACCAGCCCATTGATCTTCTCCATATCGAAATGTGCCCAATTTTCATCACGGTGCGCATAGAAATCATTCTGTTCCCATTTCTCCTCACTGTCTGAATTTATCGATTTGTTGGCGAGAGCTAACAACAATTTCGTGTCGATCGTTATGTGTTTCAGTAGAAATGAATTCATTGGAACCACTGCAAAATTTCTAACACTCGGTGAATGAAATGCACTTGGCTGCGGCATCAAAAGATCTCGTTTGTGTTGCGCCCACTGTATCATCAAGCCCACAGTGTCATTGTGGAACTGTTCAACAACGCGTTGAATGCAACAAAACATGTACAGCGATTGAAACCAATAGGTTGTAACGAAATCGAACATGTTATCATTTGCTGGACCACCAATTTCTCGCAATTGTTCCAAAAAATCTTCATACAACAATTCCTTGCAGTCGGAATCAGGATTCAATGGACGCTGGAAAAACAAATATTTCCATCCGTATGAAAACCAATACACTTTTTGTGCATGCTACTACTTCATCTTCTTCACACTATCGTACACATAATCGTGCACAATGGAAGCGGCCATATTGAATATTTATAGTGTATTGTCATTATTTCTTCCAATAAGTCGCCATTACAATATGTGTTAAGCAGTACCATTCCTCAGTTTGCATACGGACGAATATTTCAACAACGCATTGATATCGGCGTCATTGATTAACACTCGTGCATCTGTGTGAGAACAGTGTTAGATATGCGTTAACGCAATGTGGATTCAGTGTGGATTGTGTATGTCGCTTGGGTATATAGGCAGATCCCCTTTGAGATTAACGTCACACATTTTTCTAGTCTACTGCTTTCTTCACAGAACAGACTTGTAGCAACCAAACCAACATGGATAATGCAAAACTGAATCAACCTCATTCAATAAAATCAAAACAGATTTCATTTTTCAGTAATCACACAAACACAACATTGAAACTGATTTAGAGATAGGTATCGATTTGCAGCAATTTGCATACATGCTTGGTCACAGGCATTTCATTTCGAATCACATGCTTTTTTGACTGAATAGAGAACGTGGTTGTAACGCTCTCTGAGTTCCTTCACATGGAATGATACCTGTGGCGGCATATTTTCACACGGAACTTCGTTCCCAGTGCGAAGAGCACTAGCTACATGTAATAACGTGTGGTTTCTAATATTCGGATACGTTCGCTCTATATATAGCAAGTGCTCGGCGTACTGGGAACGAAGTTCCGTGTGAAAATATGCCGTCACACGTATCATGTGATGGAACTCAGAGAGCGATTTTGCATTTTTTCTACTAAAAACAATAATTGATGACTCTGTTTTTTTTTCTTATTCGCTATTCATCACATTTAGTCCGATAAATATGTTTATGCGATAATATACTGTTCGATTCGGTGTAATCCAATGAAATGCGTGTTGTATTCAACTTCCTACCGAGAAGTCTATGCGTCGAAATAAAAAAAATTGTAATCGCATCATGGCACATATATATCACATGACCAGTGCTATTAATTGTTTGTTGTTTTTTTATATTCTCAGCTCGTCATTTTGGTGGCATTCCGCTTTCAATCGCATACGAAAAACAGTTGATGCAACAGTGTCTCAATCGGTACAATATTTTCAATACTTTTTTGATAAGTGTATTGCTCGCAATATTTGCTCAATGCTACAAAAAATTGAATAATCGATTTGATGTGAAAAGTTAAAATAAAAACAAAAACACGTATTTCCTAGTAGAAAGATCTCTCAGTGAGATTAGATAAAAAAAAATTGTAAGTGAAAAAATCTGGGAATATTTTTCTGTTTGCCAGTTGATCTCTTTCGTTTTCTTTTTTACATTTGTTCGAGCATCGCAACAGAGTTTTTGATCAAATATTTTTTTTGAAGACTGCTTGGAAACACGGACAAATTCATTCAACTCTATATGCCAGGTGGTAACAGCAACGAAAATTCGCTAGAATCAACTTTTAACTCAAGCAAATAACCGTTAAACCAAAAGCAAATGTTTTTCAAATGTGTTGTCGGGAAAGAAAAATTGAACTGAAAACTAGAAAAAAAACTGAAACACTTAAGCAACAACAGCATTTCTGTTGAAATGCACCGCACACAGTTTTCATATTTGTTAGATGATTTAATCCGCAAATATAAATGACGATTGATTTTATCCCAGCAACTAATTCTCAATATTTTCGGGGAGAGACAGAGAAATGGGGAAATAGAGACACATACACAAACAGGAAAAGAGAGAGAGAGAGAGAGAGAGAGAAGAGAAAGAGGGAGAGAGAGGAAGAGGAAGGGATGAGCGAGAAAACTGTTTTTAATTTGTCACCAAGCTGCAATTATATTCACATTAGAAGTCGGTGCGCTTATTTAAAGCCAAACGATCGCTATTATTATTATTCTTTCAATTGGATGCTGGGACTGAGAAAGGCTTGTTTTTGTTTTATTTTATTTTTACAATCTTTGACCAATAATAAATGAAAGATAACAATCCATGCAAAATAAAAAGAGCCCATGAAACATGCAAATAGACGAAATTCATGACGAAAAACAGTAAACATATTAGATAACGATGCTAAAGACAATTGAATCTATTCAGTTTTGATTATAAATACTTGTGAATTCTGGTGTGAATTAATTCAGTGCTCGGTCATAAAGCCATCGATGCGTGAACATAAGACAAGGTGCACTCAATATCAGAGTTCTATTTCCTTTCATAAAACGTGCTGCAGTGTTTTGTAAAGTAAATAAATACCAACAGTTTTGTTCGTAACTCTAATTAAAAATAAAGAAAAAAGTACAATTTTTGCATATATATTAGTCAAATAAGTACAAATAAACGCTTGGAACGAATCACAAAAAATAATCGGTAAGTTTATTTAAAAGTCGTTTCAAACTTGTGATGAGACTTTGACAAATCACATTTTCGATAATTTCGCTGTCGAATTAAAAAAAAAACATCGATTCACTCATTCTAACCGACACATTCGCTATTTTTACTTCACTTTGTTATCAAAATTCTCCTACTTCCACCAAAAGAAATACTATTACTCACACAAAAACCAAAAAATGAATTATTTTTTTCAGTTTTGCATACAATCGCTTCGACAATTTTTTGTAATGGGATATTTTTGTGTCTCTTTTCTCTCTCTCTCACTATCTCCCTCTTATGAAATTTCAAGGTTGGAACCCTATCATGGAATGAACGTAAATGCAATACCTACATAATTCTAACTACAAAATTAATTTGCACGTTCGCAAAGTTGCGTTTGAAACAAAAAGAGGTGTCTGCTGTTTATTTGATTTATGATCTCGTAAGCCTAATATACCTCATCTAACGTGATGTGAATTCTTTGCGCATGTAATTTTTGCAACAGAACAACTGAAACAATACGCTTAAATAAATTCTATAAAAATAGTGATACATAGTACGTTTTATTTCGGTTTTTGGTTCGCATGTGTTCATTCATGATTTTTTTTTTTAATCGTCATTCATGAAAATGGAGTTTTTTTTCTCTCTTTGTGTTATCGCATGCACCGAGCAGTATTTTGGCTACGCGGGATCTACCTTTTTTACTTTTGGATTCTAATAGTATTGTTATTGTTTGATCGACCATATTCAAATATTCACCCACTCATGACGAAAAAATCTCAAGTAATCGTGCGCACATGTCGAGGTTTTAAATTCTTGAGCAATACTCAAGCGATGAATGCCAGTGATCAGTTTGAAAGAAGAAACAGTGTCAGTGATGTGCTTGAAATACAAATAAATATTACAAAAAATTCTCTTTTTTTAGGGAAAAATTGTCTGTTCAATGAATGAGTGTGTCTTATCTTGATAAAAAAAAATAGTAGCTAGCATAGTAAAACTATCGCTAGCCTCCGGCTCCATTTTCATGGAAAAAGGCTCGCTTTTGTGTGACTTTGTTTAAAGAAGTAGCAACTGTGATTTTATGTAGTATAAATAATTTTTATCTTGATTTTGGCTGCTGTTGCAAATCTGATTATCATGACTATCTATGGATTGTAAATCGTTTCGTACACGTGTATGTGTATATATGTTTGCTTAACAAGAATGCCGGGGTCGTATCAAAATCATATGGATTACTTAGAGCTTGTAAAACACGACCAGCTTGAACCAGACCGCCTGACAAGCAACAACCATAATCAATTTAATTTCAGAGCACAGACATACTAGGTGCGCTCCCGTTCATTTCATTTTTTCTCATCGAAATGATACTCAAGTCACTTGGATTGTCTATTTAAATTTCCATTTCAACTATCGTATAAATTCCACGTCTTATAATCACGTTCGCTATCGTTTGTGTCCAATGATTTTTTCTAACTTTGGTTTGCATCGAAGAAAAAATGAAAATACATTTTTAAAAAATAATGCATAGATCCCAATTTCGATTTTTTTTAAATGAACTTAATTCTTAGGCAAATAAAAACAGTCTTTAAAAAGTGTAATTGTAACGTTGTTCCTTTTGTTTTACAGAGATGACAATTCAAACGTCAGTGCGCCTAAACACAGACGCAACGGCCGTTTGGAAGGTTGAACGGCCGTTCTATGAACAGCAACAATTCAACAACGAATTAAACTACTGTAAACCAGAAGATGATCGAAAAACTAGCTGCTCACAATGGATCTACAATATTAAACCAACAAATATTTTTTTAAGCATTTTCCCCATTTTCACATGGCTGTCACAATATAATATAAAGAATGATTTGGTGGGTGATGTCGTCTCTGGGTGCACTGTAGCCATAATGCATATCCCACAAGGAATGGGGTATGCAATGTTAGCTAATATACCTCCAATCGCTGGTATTTACACAGCATTTTTTCCCGTTTTGGTGTATTTCATCTTTGGTACATCGAAACACAATTCGATGGGTACATTCGCGGTGATCTCAATCATGGTTGGCAAATCAGTTCTCAAGTATGCACAAGATTCGGTGACATTTCATCCGGCCGAGAATAATTCAATCAGCCATGCAGATGAAATATGGACAATGGAGCAACCAATATACACGCCGATGCAGGTCGTCACATCGCTATGTCTGATTGTTGGATGCATTCAAGTAAGATATACATTTTTTGGCGTTTTGTCAATAGGAGAACATTGATGTATTGATTTATTTGATTCATTTCCACTCTTTTTTATAAGCAACTAAAAATGAAATATTAAACTTTTGATAGCTTGTAATGTATGTCTTAAGATTGGGTATAATGTCATCATTGCTATCAGAAACCTTAGTCAGTGGCTTCACTACAGGTAATGAACGCTTTAGTATTTACTATTTACCATTAAACAAATCCAATTCTTCCATATTTTCTTTATTCTTCCACCACAGGTGCCGCGATACACGTTTTCACGTCGCAAGTAAAAGACTTGCTTGGAATCAAACTTAGTCCCGTTGTTGGGAATTTCAAAATTATTTTGGTAAATATTTTTGGAAATTACAATAAAATAAAACAAATGAGTAATAGTATTAATAATGGATAATATTTTTCGTCTTTGTTCATTTTCTAGAATTATTTAGAAATTTTTAGTAGCTTATCAGCAATCAATTGGACGGCTGTGGTAATATCTGTAGTGACGATAACATTATTGTATTTAAATAATGAGTTGCTCAAACCAAAATTGAATAAAATTTGCTTGTTGCCCGTGCCAATCGAATTGATAGCGGTGGTGGCTGGAACTTTGGTATCGAGATATTTGGATCTATCAATGAATTACAATATCAAGACCATAGGCCATATTCCAACCGGTTTTCCAGGTTCATTCCTTTCCTTACTATTGTTATTTCATATTGCTTATGCTTTTTCAATTTTTTTTTTTAAATGGCGAATATTTTGAATTTTCAGCATTTGATTTACCAGACTTAGAACTTTCCAAGCAGCTATTCATGGATGGCTTCATAATATCAATGGTGTCGTATACCGTTTCGGTGTCGATGGCTTTGATTTTTGCACAAAAATTGAATTATGAAATAGATTTCAATCAGGAATTATTGGCAATGGGTGCATCCAATGTGTGCGGTTCATTTTTTTCGTGTTTACCATTATCCGCTTCACTTAGCCGTTCGGCTATACAACAATCAACTGGTGGGCGAACACAAATTGCCTCTATCGTTTCCTGTGCACTTTTGACCTTTGTCTTACTTTGGGTTGGTCCATTCTTCGAACTTTTACCGAGAGTAAGGCGATTTGATATAAAATATCAAGTTTTTATTTTTTTGACTAAATAATTAGGGTAATGTTGTAATAAGTGGGCCATCTTAATGAGTGGGCTACCCATAATTTTCTTCCCCGAAAACATCAAATTGAGATCGAAAACCCGTGTAGAGTGTAGTGTTGACTTAATTTCACCACAAAAACGTCATAAAATGCAATTAGTGTTAAATTTCCGTTCATCCGAATGACGAAAATATGACCACATCTAATTCACCTGTAAATAATATGTCTTCCGAAAGACGTGGATTTCGATGTTTCAGACGCCCAAACTATACATTAGAACTTTGGATATTCGATAAATATCCAATAAACATTGATATTCTATGACATTTACTTGATTTTTTGACATTTTTTGGGGTTTTCATCAGGCCCACTCATTACTTCAAAATTTTGGGGTTGCCAAAAATCAACACTTTGGAAAAAATGATCAAAATTGTTTTTTTGAAGAGATAACAAGATACGGCTGCAAAGAACTTATAGCTAATGTCAATAAGCTCTACATAAGTCTTTAAAAAAAAATTATAGCCGAAATGGCTTAGGTGGTCCACTCATTACAACATTCCCCTAGATAAATTTGGTTTTCAATTCTATTCTTAGTGCGTTTTGGCCAGTATTATAGTCGTTGCTCTAAAAGGAATGCTCTTACAAGTCAAACAGTTCGTTCAATTTTGGAAAATGTCGCATTTGGATGCCGTTGTATGGCTAGTTACATTTTTAACCGTAGTTATCTTTTCAATTGACATTGGCCTTTTGGTGGGTATCGTTTTGAGTTTAGCCTGCATATTCATTCGCGGCTTGAAGCCTTACACATGTTTGCTTGGACACATTCCAAAAACGGATTTATATTTAGATATCAAACGATATAAAGCGGTGAGTGATAAAAGATTGATGTTTATATTATTATAGTAATCACTGGTAATCACAAAATACATTGTGTTTAAATTATATGCATATAATCACATTTTTCAAAAAGAGTCATTTTTTATTTATTATATATAAATAATATATTTTCTCTGTGTCTATATATAGACACTATAGTGCAAGGGGGAAACTACTACTACCGCATAATTTATATTAATACAATCTAGTACAACACCAATTCTGATAAATTACAAAAAATTCTGCGCAATTCAAAACAATTCCAATCAATTCCGATGTTTCTAAGTCAAATTTGATGATGATCAACTTCAAAAATTGCAAATATAGGGTCATTTAGCATCTCAAAGGAATGCTTAAGCGCATGAATGTTCAATCTTATCGAAATAACTTCAGATAGGGCGTTTTTAATTGTACATAGGTCTCACTTCCAATTCAATATTTCACTTCAAATAGGTAAAGGCTTTATGATACATAAAATATTTTCAAAATAGAAAACAGAGCTAGAATTGAGTCTTGTAGATCAAACCAAGTCAAATATGTTCTGGAAGTAAAAATCTTCAATATGCATTCAAATGAATGGTAAATGCTTTGCAAATATTTGCGATATTTTAAATTGATCATCACCAAATTTGACTAAGGAACATCGGAATTGAGTGGATTTGTTTTGAATTGCGCAGAATTTTTCGGATTTTTTCAGAATTTGTGTTGTACTAGATTGTATTAATATAAATTATGCGGTAGTAGTAGTTTCCCCCTTGCTATAGTGTGTCTGTTCCTAGGGGCTTTTAAGTCAAAAAATACATTCGTATTTGTGTGAATATTTCGTGAATATTGCATATAATCCGTGTATATCGTGTATATATTCGCGAAAAATATTCACCATATTCACAGAATACACACAGCATGTAAAAAATATGTGTTTACGGCAATGTCGAATCTTTGTTACCGATCGTGAATATGAGGTGTATATTTCATGAATATCGTGTATATTCCGTGAATATGGTGCATATTTTGCCAGCATTGTGAATATTTCGTATGACTGTCATCTATGGTGTATATTTCTTGGATGGAATATACATGAAAGCCCCTAGGTCTGTTCTATATATATAGAATGTGTTTTTATAAAAACAACTTCGCTTCGTATAATTTTAGGTTGTTAAATAATAAAATCTCGAAGGGATTGTTTACTATTATTTTTATAGGCTGAGGAAATGAACGGCATCAAAATTTTCCATTACTGTGGAAGTTTAAATTTTGCCTCACGAGCTTCATTCAAATCGGAACTTTGCTCGCTCATTCGACTTGACCTTGCAAGCGAAATGCGTAATCATTCGACGAGTACGCAACAAAGATACGAATCGATTGACTTGAAATGCTTAATCATTGATTTCAGTGCTTTGAGCTACATCGATCCATCGAGCGTGTCATCGTTGAAGCTGCTTATTGACGATTTCAATAAACTCTCGATCAAAGTATTCATTTCTGGTGCATCATGTATGTTAATTTTGTTTTAAATTTTTCTACTTCTGAACAATCTTGGCTTGGACTTTGTATTTTTTATTTTCAATTCATGAACAGAGATCGCTAGAATATATTTTCATCCGCATGAATATTTTTATCGAATATTTGTTTGCAATATTTTTATGCCGATATCAAGCGCCGCTTGAATAATAATAATAGGCCGTTTCTGCATGTTGAAAAGTCGAAACCAACATACACATTCTGAATCGGTAGAGCCTGTAGATTTCAAATATATAATTTTTGTGTTAAAAAATTTATTCCCCGCGAGCAAAATTGCGAATTAATAAATAAATGAATTTGAAAGGTTCTATCGTAAACTGTACAATACGTTTGAGTCACGCATCATAGCAAAGTTCGAATGTTTTGCAATGGATACTTTGCATACGAGATATATGTATTTTCGACACCACAGTGACAAGCCATTGTTTTTTTCGAAAACGCAGTGCACACAAGCGAATTCACGTACAAATTTCCCCTCTTTTATTCTGATACGGAGTTACAGGTGGGCGTTTTGCGATTACTTAATCACTTGCACAATCATTTTTCGGATGATTAAGATGGCACTTAATCACTTAACCGCTATTAATCATGATTAAGTGACTGTGCAATTGATTAATTAATCATCGATGATGATTAAGTTGTTGTCTTAATCACGATGTCGCCGTGATTAACTGTAACAACCTAATCATGATTGAGTAAATAGTTAATCATGATTAAGTAAATTCTTAATCATGATTAAGATGTGATTAACGAAATGATTGTGTAGAATTAATTAATCATTAGACGCCAT
>NW_022601411.1:3802822-3820041 GCF_009176505.1 Sitodiplosis mosellana
AAGCGGTATTTTAGCGCACTTACGGTGCAAAATTGTTGTGGATCGCTAGGATCCACCCAAATATAATTGATAAACAGCGTGGATCCACAACAATTCTTCACCGTTCCACGCTGTTTATCAATTATATTTGGGTGGATCCCAGCGATCCACAACAATTTTGCACCGTAAGTGCGCTAAAATACCGCTTCAGGCGCCTGAGCAGTGATGGTTTTTCGTTAGCCAGCATTGTCTTAGCCTTGGCTTACACCAACAACTGGTGTAAGCCAATCGTTAGCCAGCTATCTGTGTGAAATGAGTACATTCAAAGTATAATAATTTTTGATTTGCGTATTCTGATTCAAATCATACAAATTTTAAAAAAAATTAATATATTTCAATTAATTTTCAATTTAAAAGTCATTTTTATAATTTGAGTTATTTTTTTTTTCAAAAACTTAATAAAAAAAATGTCGATGTTTGGTTTTATTTAAACTCTGACCTGGTGATTTAAATGTCAGTCACAAACGTCAGTTCAGATGATTGCGTTCAGTTCTTACTGAAGTTTTTTCACTGGTCTACACATTCGTTAGCCAGTATACACTTATGCGGCTAATTAGCCAGCTAATTGGTTCTTCACTGCGCCTGAGTTAGCAAATTCAGCTCAGCTCAGGCCTACTCAGCAGCAAATATGCAATCTCTGTGATTAACTATATACTTAATCATGATTAAGTTGTCACAGTTAATCACGGCGACATCGTGATTAAGACAACAACTTAATCATCATCGATGATTAATTAATCAATTGCACAATCACTTAATCATGATTAATAGCGATTAAGTGATTAAGTGGTCGTATTAATCATCGCGAATTTTAGGTGTTTGATTAAGATTAATTAATCTTAATCAGATAGTCCGCCCATCTGTATACGGAGTATTACGCATACACTCTTAACTGGAGTAAACATCAGTGTGACTACTTCAGTAGGGAACGACTGTCTACTTACTTATACATGCATAAGTTTGACGCTTGCTCTATACTAGAGTATCCACGCAATTATATAGAAGTAAAAAAATGTAATTCCTATTACTTTATTACCTACTTATTACTGTAATAAGTAATATGGCTTAAGATAGAGATAGAGTAGCTTGAAAGAGAATGAAGCTTGAAATACTGATTTAACCCTTTGACGACCAATGGGACACATATGTCCCATTTTGTTTTTCATCTGTAATAACTACATTTTTTTAACCAATTTTAGTAAAATTGGTTTCGTTTGAAAGAGAATTAATGTAGCTATCAGAAAGTACCATAATATTGGATATTTATTGTAAACGCAATTGGATAGAACACTCTAAAGTAAAAAAATCTTGACTTTTTTTTCAAATTTCGCCAAATGCTATAAAATTATAACGGTGGAACTTTTAAAGCTGAAAATTTGGAATAATGTGCGAAATGTCCATTACTTTCCAAAAATCATCGGCTTTATTTAGAAAAAACGTTTTTTCCACTTTTTATTGCGTTTGGCGGGATGGGACATATCGTCAAAGGGTTAAAAACGACCAGACACAGAAAGGTATTAATGGTTTCTAAATGTTTATTGTTGTTTATGCAGTGGAACAGAAAATGAGTTATCATAATTGAATTTTGGCAAAATGTAAGGCAAACTCCAAATACATCGCCAAAATTGTAATCTTCCAATCCAAAAAAACAAACGGTTGTATTGTGGATTCGAATCAAAGTAGCTAGATTGGTTTGTTGTCAGGTCAGTGACATATTAATAGCTATCGAATTTAAAACCCAAAAAATATTAATTGCGAAAAAAATTAACGTACAAGAGATGACGCAAGAAGCCTAGGATGACACAAGAATTGAAGTAATGACAAATATAGCGACAATAACCCGAAGTTTTGAAAATAGTGCAACTCGGCGAATTTTAGCCGAAACGGCGAGCCGATTTGGCTAGTAAGTAATAAGATTATCTTATTACGGTAAAAAGATTGTAATTGTAATAAGATTGTAATAAGTATTTTATTACTTTTGGTGCAAAAAAAAAATCGCAAAAATAGTTTCATGTAAAAAACATGTCAATTTTTGTCAGACGAAAAAATGTGTCTTGCAAAATTTGACATGATTTTTGTATGAAACTTTTGAAGAAAAGTGATGGATTTCTAAAAGAGGTTTCCAGAATTCGAAAATTTTCTCAAAAAATTGTCGGGGAGACTATTTCTGATTGATTTAAATATATTAAATTAATTTCTGGCTAAGTGAATAATATTACCATTAATAAGAGCGCTACAGGATAAACGTATACCTTAAAGGTATGCTTTTTTAAAAAAATACTCTGATTTCTTTAAAACTCATTCTCCAGAACTATAATTTTAGAAAATTGCATCTTGAGATGTGTATTTCTAGAAAACACATACAAGATACACGTATTTGTATGTCAATGTGCTATTTTATAAAAATTCATACCTAACGATAATTTTTTCTAAAATCATAGTGCGGTTACAGGAGTTTTAGAAAAATCCACAATTAAATATGGATTTTTATAAAATTCATAGTTAAATGCATCATTTCTCAAGTAATATGATGAGTTTAAGAAAAATATACAGGGTGTTTCATAAATGTGTGTCAATCTCTCTACCACAGATTCCTTGGCTCACAAATAAGTAGATCACCAATAGTTTCTGAGTTATACCCTGGTATCTGAGAACCTTCGAAAAATGGGTACTAATGGTACCTTTGGGTCGCAGTTTTCTTGGGTTAACGTCGAAATTAGTTTCTGAAAATTAGCATATCGGCCTAAAATTTTACGATCTTTCGATCTGTGATGAAAAAACGATACCTTAATAACGCATTTTCTTGAAATAATTCACTATTTTCATCAATTTTTCGTATTTTCCTGTATTCCTGGGTTAATTGTAACCCCTCCAATCAAACTTTTTCAGTGTTTTTGGGTTGGATGGTCTAGTGGACCTCCATATCTTTCCAAAGTGCTAAAAATCATGAATTTATGTCGAAAAATGCGCTTACAGTAGCCATTGGCGCGGAATCAGGGCGTGCTGGTCCAAAATGTACCGAAGGCTGTAACCCCACCAAAACGGCCCCTGAGGAAAAAGTGCCCACATACTTTTTTACCCCTCGTGAGCTAAGGAATTTGTGGTGGAGAGATTGACACAAAATTATGAAACACCCTGTATACGAAATGATACAATTTTACTTTTCCGTACACAACGTGTCAAGGGAAAGTATAGGAATTGGTCCCGAAAACTTTTTTCGCAAAATTAGCTTAGATCATCATAAAAACTCATGAAACGCGTAGAAAACCACTTTTTGAGACACTTTTCCGTTCGTGTGCCGTCGTCGTCGTTGTCGTTGTCGTCGTCGTAGCTGTTTGTTAACATGATAACTCAAAAAATAATTGAGATAATCAAAATCTGGAAATGCCAAAAGTTTTGTATCCAATAAACTTAGTTTAAGTTCAAAGATGAGCCATTTTCGATTTGACCCTGGGGTACTTGCCCTAGGAAAAACCTCAAAAAATTGACACTTTTGTATGGGAGGTACCTGTAAATCGACTCCGATTGGCTTCAAACTTTCTGAGGTTTCATTTTTTGGAAAAAAAATAAGATTCTGAAAATTTCATGTTGATCGCATTTGCAGAAGTTTGATTTTTTGTCCCCAAATTTTGTCGACATTTTCTTGGAAAAAAAACTTCTGCAAATGCGATCAACATGAAACTTTCAGAATCTTATTTTTTCTACAAAAAATGAAAACTCAGAAAGTTTAAAGCCAATAAGAATCGGTTTACGGGTACCTCTCATACAGAATTGTCGAAGTTTTAGTTAAAGTGACCGATTTTTCATTTTATTTTTATTATTTAAAGTATTATAAAAGTACCTACGGACAATGCAGGCCAACGGTACGGAAAAGTTCGGGATTACTAATGTAATTCTTTTTATTATAAATTACAGTTCTGGATAATGTGCACCGACTATTTTCAAGAAAAACGAGGACGTTTTCTCGATTAAGAAAAAAAGGAGAAGTTTTCAATTTTTGGAATTTCATGAATAATAGGGTGGGGTACTGAATTTTGATTATTATCATTCACTTTTTAGAAAGAACTGTCACAAGTTTTTCGAAGATCGAAATATGTTTCAACAACATTTTATCGACTGTTTTGATTATCGAATGGATACATTTTATTCTTGCTGCTTACACTGTCTTTGTTATTGCGAATGGCCCTAAAAAGAATTGCCATATAAGGCAAGAGAATTTTTGCAATTTTTTTTTTGACAAATAAATAATCGCAGAAAAAATCATGTGCTTATTTACAAGGGCAGAAAAGAATTACGGGCTCTTAAATTTGAATGAAAATGATAACTAATTCGCATTGAAATGTCAAGGTCCATAAAGCAGCTGATATGGACGGAAAATGCATATTCCGGATGATGCTATTTATTTTGAAAAAACAAATTTCATTTTAGTCTCTAATTTTCTCTCCTATTTTCGTGTTTTTTTTAATTTATTCAACCGGTAAAAACGAGGACATTTTTACTAATTTCGAAAATCTTCGAGGACGCGAGGACAGCTATCAAAAACGAGGACTGTCCTCCTGAAACGAGGACGTCTGTGCACATTAGTTCTGGAGAATGAGTTTTAGAAAAATCTGCTATTTTATTTATTTATTCAATTATCTCTGTGTGGGCAATTATTGGGGAAACCACACAAAAAACCCATTTTCGTTTTATACATTTTAAAGTTAGTATGATTAGTGGGCCCTATGGCACTCACATAAAAAGATAATTGAATTTACTTTGTTGCATGATGGAGGAATTGTTACGTTTTCTTATTAACCTATAGTTTTGATTAATTTTGTATGTTGAAGTCGTGTATGTTAAATAAAATGAGTATTTTTATAAAAAACATACCTATAAGTTACACGTTTATCCTGTAGCGCTCTCATTAATGGTAATATTAATAGCCAGAAATTAATTTAATATATTTAAATCACTCAGAAATAGTATCCCCGACAATTTTTTGAGAAAATTTTCGAATTCTGGAAACCTCTTTTAGAAATCTATTTGGTACCCCACTGCGTTTTCGAAAAAACAATAGCTCGTCACTGTGATATCGAAAATACATATGTCTCGTATGCAAAGTATCCATTGCAAAACCTTCGAACTTTGCTATGATGCGTGACTCAAATGTATTGTACGGTTTATGATAAAACCTTTCAAATTCATTTATTTATTAATTCGCAATTTTTTCGCGAGTAATAAATTTTATTTCACAAAAATTGGTTTCGACTTTTCAACACGGAGAAACGGCACAGTATGCATGGATTTGTGTACACAACTGAGTGATTGTGTGCGATGCTAATAACATGAACTGATACGTTTATATTTGATTGTTCCATGATTGATGATGATCAATACGGCAAACATTCGGCGAATTCGGACAGGCGCATCGCAAATTATCGCATAAAATTATCCAATGCAAATATTTACACGGATGGAACTATTTCTTGGCAATTTCTGCTCATGAAAAATGTTGCTAATATACACAGAGAAATAAGTGGTTAGATCTACCCAACCTATGCTTTTGGCCGGCGCAAGATAGCGGTGGCGTCTAAATAAGATGTATTAGCAATTTGCGGCATTTTTAAGAACTATCAATACTTTTTGTTGTTGTCACGAATTTTGCAACAACAAGAAGTATTGATAGTTCCTAAAGTTGCCGCAGATTCTATTTAGGCGCCACCGCTATTCACTGTCACGTCAAATACATTGGTTCTTATGGCAGAGAAGCACACGTTGGATCTACCTCTCAGAATAATGCGAAACATCAAATCACAACGAATGTTTGATTTTCTTCAACAATTTTTTTTTTCATATTGACCTCAGTATTGTATACCGATTTCCTACCCGTACAGAAGACTTCCAATTTTTTTAATACTGAGAGTCTACTGTACTTTCATAAATGGCAACTTATAACCAATAATTATGATTTCATGCAAATATTGCACCAAAGTTGTCTAAATACACAAATGTCTACGATTTTAAACACTTTTTCACCACTTTTCGTTATTTTGTTATGCATGTTTTTTTTTTCAAAAATTCTGGAATTGGGTTTTAGTGGATCCTGAAGATCGTTTAGAACTGCTCCCGGTTCTGGAAGTGGATCCTCAGGATGGACCAGGGCATTGTTTGTTGTAGCCATCCACGAGTTGGCGAGTTAATATTCTTATCTTTGAAGTCAATGTTGAATTATTTACCATATGTTTCAAATCATGGTCCATGTCAACTCAATGCACTCTGCAATCAACATGAATCTGCCTTAACCGACGTAAAACTTCTCATCAATTTATCTATCTGATAAATTGAGTGACGACTTTTGCAGTCTCAAAGTCTTAAATTTAACGCGTAACAAATAACGCTTCACATAACCTTTGTCCCTTTGGAAACGTTTACCAAAGGTTATCCTGGACCGTTTACTATAGACTAATATCAAGCATTTCCATCTTAGTTGTATGACTATTTTAGTTTTCATGTTCCTACTATTGTGAATACCGCAGATGTACGAAAAGAGCCAGGTTTTTAACGAGGCGAGAACTGATAGTTGTCGAAACCTATTGCTACTAATTGTTTATTATTTTAAATATGTAACAGTCTTGCACTCTTTTCCGGCCAAACCTCAATCAAAACCCACATTATATTCAGCCAGAGCTTGGCGGTGTTTAATAAAATAAAATAAAATAAAATTGTCAAAACCGATCTTATACATCCTGAAGATCCACTTCCAGAACCGGGAGCAGTTCTAAACGATCCTTAGGATCCACTAAAACCCAATTCCAGAATTTTTGAAAAAAAAAACATGCATAACAAAATAACGAAAAGTGGTGAAAAAGTGTTTAAAATCGTAGACATTTGTGTATTTGGACAATTTTGGTGCAATATTTGCATGAAATCATATTTATTGGTTATAAGTTGCCAATTATGAAAGTGCGAGTAGCCCCTAGAGGTAATCGGTATACAATACTGAGGTCAATATGAAAAAAAAATTTGTTGAGAAAAACCAAACATTCGTTGTAATTTGATGTTTTGCATTACTATTCCGAGAGGTAGATCTGACCACTTTTTTCTCTGTGTACTTTTGTTTTTATTTTCAATTTTTTGAACAGGTCCGGCTTATGACATGATGAAAAGATGCGGTTTAAACGAAAAACCAGATAGTTCCTTCAATTTTTTTCCTACAATTCATGATGCTGTGCACCAGGCTATGGATAATTTGGCGCCAATTAGCGTTATTACAGAATGATACAGATTTTGTAGAATAATTAGACATAGCCAATACGCTTTTGAATATAATTTGTATGTGTATATATATATGCTATATATGGATTAATTATCATTATATGTAATACCAAAACCTTCACAAGCACTATGAAATAAAGATAAATTTCATCAAATACTGGAACACCATAATTCGGAATTTATCGGAGCAAAGTACGGAATTTTGGCACAACAACAATGGTCACAGTCTCATCCGATCTGACATCGTCAATTACCTCTTAATTAATTAAATGCAATGACGATGCTGCTCCGTGTGTTATGTTTCATTCATATGGTCCGAAGATGCTGAAAAATTTCGCTAGAAAATCAGAAAAAAGGCAAATAAAAAATTACAAACTGGATAAGGAGTTTGAACCAATTTCCATGCTGCTTACCGGTGTGGTAAGGTTATGTGTTGGTTCCGAATAAATACTCGACAGTGTGGATAGTTTCTTCTTTAAACTATTGCTATTCGATCTTTTGGGACTTATTTCTCCTGGGCAATTTGGTAAGATTGGTACTAGGTCATTGTTAGTGTCATTGTGCTTGTGTGTTGCTCCGATATTGTTGGCGATGCCAACACTTTTCCAGTCGGTGATGCGACGTTTGCTATTGCAATTGGTTGCATTGATTGAATTCCCGATTTTCCCTTGTGAAGTGAGCTTCAAGTTGCCGGTCAGCCATTGTGGTGGAGGTAATATTCGTGAACTCGAATCTTTGATTTGTTGCATAGAATTTTATGTGCTAGTATCACGTGCAAGAATCGAATTCATTGTGCTATTATTCAATGGTTTCAATGTTGCATCGATTAAATTTTGTGATCGATCGCGGTCACGTTTTGTCATAACACCAGCCCGTACATTGAATAGCATTTGATTTGATGGTTGATTAACAATTGGTTTGCTCAATTGATTGCTTTTCAGGAAGGTAAATCACCTCAGCAACATCCAACACATTCGAATGTCGCCGATAATTGAAGTATTGCTGTAAGGTAGGAAGGAAATTGATTAAAAATTAACTGCATAAAAAAATGAAAATGCATTGCCCACCCGTGGTAGATTTTGTCCATTAAGAAGAAGCGCATTGCCGGTGGTATTTGGATTGTTTTTAGTGATGTGCGTGACAGGTGAAAGACGTTTATTTTGGAGTTGTGTATCATGTTCGGTAGACGTAAGCAATGATTCGGGTTGGAGTGATTGGAATGGGACTGGTGACGGTGGCGATTGAACACAGATTGGCTTTTTTCGCCGTTTAATCCATTTGATTTATTCATTTTGGCTGATAAAATTCGCGAATATTTATTACCGTCCTTGAATCCCAAGAGAAACTGCCAATACGATTATACGCTGTCTATCCGCCGAAAATACACTACAATATATATTCACGCTTATTGGACGCCGAATTCAATATATATTCTAGTGTATATTCGGTGTATTCTTCAGCGTGAAACATATTGAAACATATTCAGGCGCCCTCAATTGGCCATGAATGCATTCATTGATTCAATATGTTTCACGCTGAAGAATACACCGAATATACACTAGAATATATATTGAATTCAGCGTCCAATAAGCGTGAATATATATATATTGTAGTATATTTTCGGCGGATAGACAGCGTATAAACATATTGACCGTTTCTCTTGGGATGTTAAATTATTTATAGAAATTTGCTTATTGGCTGTGTCATTTCCTTGTCCTGACTGATTGCCATCGCCATTACTACTACCAGTAAAACCCCCACCACCACCACCGCCAGCGTTGCCATTTGTGCGTTGTTGTTTGTTCGATGGAAGATTTGTATTTGACAATTCATCATTAATATTGACCTTATCGCTAAGTGAATCACCATTTGAATAGGTTTTATTGTGTGTAATGGTAATGTTTGCATTTGGTTCGGAAATTTGTTGTATTGGTTTTGCTAAGTTCACCGGTTGAAGTAATTGCGTTGATAACACTGACAAATTCACTTTATTTCATTCGATTTAATATCCTTTTGACTTTTTTGTTTTATCCGTTTTCTTTTCGTCATTATTCCAACGACCATTTGAACCGTAGCTTGGTATACGCTTGAGCAATGGATTGACTTGCATTTCTTGTGCTAATTGTATAGGAAATTAAATCTCATCTTTCTTGAAGATTTGGTAGAATTCTAAGAGAAGAAAAGATGATGAATTTGATGAATGTAATAAACATGTCTGAAGTACAAATACAAATGCACTAAGCGTTTGATTCATATACTCTACTGACAAAAAGTGGGTTCCAATCACTCATAAATATATACATACAAAAATGACGGAAATAGCTTGAATGAAATCTGCATTTCATGTTCAGTCCATGTCTTGAAAAGAATTATTCGGCAAAGCATAAATTGTCTTGTATCTGAAGAAACAATGATGATTTTAATTATTAAGTGCTATTGTTCGGTTCCACATTGGTGAACTAAGATATTCATTTTCTCTTCTATCACGCTGTCTGGAATATTTCAATAATAGTAATTAACCCAACCTAACTATTACTCAATATTAATGTTTTTAATTGTCTCTGTTTATTTTTCCATGGCAAAACCAATTTTTTACGTAGAATTTTGGTTCTGTAGTCATTAGCAGTCGATGTAACTGCTTCAGTCTGTGGTTTATTTGAATACAGTGAAGATCTTTTAGATATTTTCGCCTGAGTTCATCATCGAATCGCAACAATATTACTATTCATATAAAAATGATCC
Organism: Sitodiplosis mosellana; assembly: GCF_009176505.1. Taxonomy (NCBI): domain Eukaryota; kingdom Metazoa; phylum Arthropoda; class Insecta; order Diptera; family Cecidomyiidae; genus Sitodiplosis; species Sitodiplosis mosellana. The sequence goes on from NW_022601411.1 coordinate 3,812,861, forward strand.
ACGGAATAATATCAGTGTTGATTGTTTTCTGTATTTTTATTCTCTACGGAGAAGCAAGAAAATGGTTCATCAAAAGGAAATTGCGTAATTTCCCCTCACCGCAGCAAGTACCAATTATCGGAGCGGCTGTTCGTTTTTTTGGGAAATCAAATGATGAAATTATAAAAATAGTTTTTGATACGTTTGATGAATTGAAAACGACACCATTTCAACTTTGGTTGGGTCCAATTTTAGTGATCGGCATCTCACAACCGGAGGACATTCAAACTATTCTAACAAGCAGTGAATGTCTGAATAAGCCATATTTCTATGATCATTTTAAGTGCAAAACTTCAATCATTGCCACGGACAGAGAAATTTGGAGGCCACACCGTCGCGCCTTAAACACGTCATTTAATGTAAAAATGCTGCAGCAATATGCGCCATTTTTGAATGATAAATCTCGAATTTTACTCAAGAAAATGGAACCATTTCTAGTGGAACCCGGAGATTTATATCGCACTATATTCATTTGCATGATAGGTATATTATTTTTGAATATTTTTTCTGCACTTCTGCCTAGAAATTAGATATGATTACACGAACTATATTTTTTTCAAATTTAGACATGATTACACGAACAACGATGGGAACTGAGATGGATTTGCAATCAGAAAGAGGCGCATCATTATACAAAATTATCAAGCTGGTCATGAATAACATTCAGTACCGAGTTATAAGATTTTGGTTACGGTGGGACTGGATTTACAACAACTTTTCGCAAGTGGGTCGTGATGAACGAATTCATGTAAAAAATGGCAATATGCTTTTCGATGAAATATATGACACCAAATTAAACGAACTTGAATTATTAAAATCTCAAGATTTCGATTATTTGGAAGAAGTCAAAGTGAAAAATGCAACCAATCTACTCGAAAGGTGTATGATTTTAGAACAAAGTGGAGTTTTTACCCATGAGAATGTTCTAGATCAAATGCGAGTGATCATTCTCGCAGGAATCGATACTTCGTCCATCACTATTTTCAGTGCGCTACTAATGTTGGCCATCAATCAAAAGCATCAAGACGCCGTATTGGAGGAGCTACGATCAGTTATTGAAACGGCCGATTGTGATGTAACTCCAACTCATTTGACAAGCATGCCGTATTTAGATCGTGTTCTCAAGGAATCGATGCGTTTACTATCACCAGTGCCTTTTATTGGACGGAAACCCTCCACTGATATCAAACTAAGCAAAGGTTGCATCCCGCAGGGCTCGATGGTTGTGATAAATATTATGCATTTACATCGAAATCCAAAAATTTGGGGTGAAAATGTTCTCGAATTTAATCCTGATAGATTTTTACCGGAAAATGTCGCCAAACGTCCACCGTTCAGCTACATACCATTTTCGGCCGGGAGCAGGAACTGCATTGGTATGAAATACGCTATGATGTCGGCCAAAATTACACTGGCTCATCTATTGCGACGCTATAAATTTACCACGGACCTGAAGTTTGAGGATATCCGAGTAAAAACACACCTTGTACTCGAAGTGATCAATGAAAGAGCACTTCGGATTGAAGAACGGAACTCTTAAAGCTTCGTTCATCCAGAAAAAATTCTAATAATCCGTACACCGATTGTAACGGAATGACAGCTACTACAGCGCCGCCCATTGAAGATATACTTCTTAGCTGCATTATATCTTTTTTGAAATATTTCAACTTTGACGTGTACACTTGATAGACGTTCATACATTTCACACGAATTGCCGTGTGAATCCATCTATGTTTAATATTACTGTGTTGATTTTTATCAGAGTTTGACTCAGGCGCCAGATATATGTATTGGCATAGAAAAAATATGCGGATAATATTTCAGTATATAACGGCACCCAGCTGCACCGTGTATCAGCACACTGAACGTAGTAGTATAGGACGGTTTGTTTATAAAGAAAAAAATTGTTAATAAACAAAAAACTTCCAGAAGTGTACAGCGCAACGCCTTAACATTGTATGAAAATTAGCGAATATTCAACAAATCAGACAGTTTATGCTCCAAAAAACATACCCATTGTTAAAATACGAAGTCAATGGTAGGAATCATTTGTGTGGCGTTGCAAGACCAATCCATAGCCATCGATATGAGGCCAAACTTTGCTACCATTGGGTACATAGTGGCTCTTTGGTGAGGTCTCGATAAGAATTTTCTACCAAAATGCTCAAATTGACCATACAATGAACCAGTATTATTGAAAAAATGGGAACAGTCATACCATCCCAACCGCGATTCCACACTTAGCTTCTAAATGTGACACCGTAGTAAGTGTGGGCATACGTTTTGCGAATAAGCGACAAAGAGAATGGAAACAAGTGCGCGTGTGGTAGTGAGAAGCCTGATGCGATGCTTCTCAATGTAGCGACTAATACACGCGCACTTGTTTCCATTCTCTTTGTCGCTTATTCGCAAATCGTATGCCCACACTTAATACGGTGTCACATTTAGAAGCTAAGTGTGGAGTCGCGCTTGGGATATGTAAAAGACCTTAAGTTATTCAATGCATTCAAGCAGATTTGTGTAGTAAAAAATAATGTGAATGCTATATTCTGGGGTGGTGACTAGCAAAATGGACCATTTTCGACATTTCACTATTTTGGTGGCGCCATCTGGATTAGAGAGTAATGTTTTGCTATAAGCAACGTGTCAAAATGAAGGTAGAGGACCACGAAAGTGATTTCAGATTCGTTTCACTGCAAATATATTGGATATTCACTGAAAAAATGCCGATAAACTTCAGTGTACGAACAATTTTGTGAGACCCGAAAAACGACACTTCCCCATATTTGGTCCCAATTTTTTTATCTGTTCAATATTTATGTCAAATATATACATAAATATCTGCTAAAAGTGTTAGTCTTTTACAATCTTGTGCTCATACAATTCAATTGTCACGAAAATTAATGAAAAAATGAGATTTTGTTCGGAAAAGCAAGGTGTACGAACAATTTTGTGAGTAACTGTATATATAATATATATACATATATAATGCAGCTAAGAAGAATTTATAAATAATAAAGAAGACCGCTTTTGTACGCTTCACAATTTCTGATGTCGTTCAAATGCTCTCTCATTCGCACTTTGGGGGAGCGACGGGTTTGACCGATATAAACGGCGCCGCAAATGGAGCAAGTTGCTTTGTATACGCCTGGCTTGTCGATGTTGTTGCGCTTGTCTTTGGTCGAATTTAGCAACGATTTGAGTTTGGTGGTGCTTCTCGGTGCCAATGTGATGTTCTCTTTACGTAGAGATTTTGAAATCGAGTTGAATGTGTGTGCGTCGTAAGCCATACGACACCAAGTCGTTTCTGTGTCATCACATAGAGCAGTGCAATCGTTGCGTAATTTTTAAGAAGAATTTTTACAATGGGGGCGCTGAAGTAGCTGGAATTTGATAATTTCATAAGGAATCGGTGTACGTAATAATCAAATATATTACAATTATAAAATGGATTTAAAATTGTTAAATGAAAAAAAAAAATTTACTCGAATTTAGTTTCAATTCTATGGGTGAGATTGAGAGTATTGTATGTTTTTTTCGGGTTTATATTTTTAAAAAGTCGAGTATGTTTTTCAGTGATTTTGTTTTGTATTTCATCCATATTATTTTCCATGCGCTGCTGTTTCAGTGATATTGTCATTTCACTCTTTTGTATTGATACGTATACTGTTCGTTCATGCTAATGCAGCGAGCCGAGCTTAACGACGTTATCTCACTAATGCTGACATTTATGAACTCCTGATACTCTTCATCGAAAGAACTTTATATTTTTAACCATTCATGCAAACATACACACACAAAAGAATTCATGACAAATCACTAAGTGTCATCGCAAACTGAGATAAATAGTATATTAAAGTTTATAGGCCTCCCAGATCGATTTCAGCTCAAGTCGGGAATTTTGTAGCTCCAAAGCGGGAAAAATGAACCGAAATCGGGAATTTTCCAAATTCAATGAATTTACTGTAATCCAAAAACATTTATTTTACGTCACAAGAAAAAAATAACATTATGTAATTTTCGCTTTTTCAACATGAAAATTGACAAGAAAGACAAACTCTGAAAATTAACTCGTTCTCCCAGAGTACGGAACACTTTGTATCTTCGTAGTATCTAGGCCATGTTATATGTCGTTTAAAAATTCTTGTGGAATACATGTGGATTTTGATATAAAACAAGGCTTCGTGATAGCATACCTTAGCACGCAGTATATTTAAGGCTCGGTATAATATACTAGCATATCGAATACATACAGCTGCCGCACGCACTTCTCTCGCGCGCGAACGGTTGCGTACACAGCCATCGCAACCAACTCAAAAACAAAACTTACTATCAACGCAACCGTTTGCGTGCGAGAGAAGTGTGTGCGACAGCTGTGTGTGTGTGCGATATGCTGCTATATTATACCAAACCTTAAATATACTGCATGCTAAGGTATGCTATCACGAAGCCTTGATATAAAACGTCCAAATTGGTGGTCATTTGGCCGAGATATGCCCATATAAAAATTATGGTCATTTCATTTCATCATTTTCCAACGACCATACAGTGTACACTGCACCCTTAGTATTACATGCAAATTCTTGAATTAAATAATAGGTTTTATTCATATTATTATGAAGAAATTTTTCAAAAAAAGTCAAATCTGGAGAATTTTGGCCCAAATCGGGAATTTGGTCCAATAATCGGGACGGCGGGGATGGCGACGAAAAGCGGGAATGGGAGGTCTAATTATAATGGTGTTGGCATATACGAATGCGATAGAATTCATCGCAAAAGCATCAGCACCATTACATACATGGTTTATCCCGGCTTGCGATGAAATTTAGTGGTTATGTTTTCTCTATGTACTCTACTTTTTCGAAAACCAATGTGTTAAATGAAAGTATTTGGAGCCAATGGTGCAAATGATAAGTTCTATTGAATTGTTTGTCCAATACTTTAAATTCGAATAAATTAATAATATTCACCAATTTGCACAAACATACACGCCTTTTCCAACAACCAAAGTCAGAAAGAAAAACACACTCCTGTTTATTGGTTATCCAAACTAAAGAAATACATACTCTTCTTTAACGCAAATTAGGGCCTATGATACATGCAACATGCTCGCCTTTATCACAGCTACAAACAGTCAAAATATTTACTCTACTTTAACTATTTTTAAGTCGAAAGAAACTTACTCTTTCCTTTTGTTACAAAGTCAGTGAAACATAACTACTCTCAATATCACCCATAGAATTGTACAAGTTTAATAAAGTTAAAAATAATCATTTGCATACTTACAGGGATTTTTCTCAATACAATCCATATATTAGATTAATCTTCTTTATTGATGTTCCAGCTCTCATTACTGTAGATACTATCTACAGTCTGAAACTTATGGGACCATCATTTTTTCTTCAAAACTGTAAAAATTCTAATACAACATTTGCGCACGTAAAGAGACTATGGGCTTATGTGTCGTACGAATCAGTGTAAATCAATGCGGAGCATTGCATTATAGCCAAATTCCACATTTTGTTGGCATTTGAATCTGAAAGATGTTGTGTGTTCGTCTCACTTTCTCATTTATGATCATTCGGATGGCGCATTGAAATGGAATATAAACATAAACACACCAACTGCGTTCATTCTCGTCACCCATTTCATTGCAGCACTGAATTTATAAAATGAACAGCGCCATACATTTAAATATTGGTGAATATGCTGAAAAAAAATTTGCACTCATTTAATGAGTGTATTGCATGTGGATGAGATGAAACAAAGCGAAAGAGAAGCGCGCGACGACTTTATGCGCAAATAGGTTTATCTCACTCCCGCTACATAAAATCGTTGTGTTTTTGTTCCGTACATTGTTTGGTTGGCACAACCGTTCTTGTTTTTTAGCATTATTTCTAAATGTCAATGCGGTCAAGACATATCGCTCAGACTGTACATTCTTTTCAATTGTCAAATTAGTACTCGTAGGACCAAAACACATCAATTTAACTTTCCGCATCATTAGTTTTATGAAATTTAATTTTTTCAAGCTTTTATAGTGATTTGTGATAAATCCATTTTCCGACTCTTTTCCGATTTTCTCGACAAATACGCAATTTTTCAGAAATATAAGTATGAGGTCTTTCTCTATTTATCGTGGCATAAAAAATATCAAAATGATTCAAAAACAAAAAATTGTGCATCAAAGGGTTAAGGCAGACAACAATGTATTTGATGTTTTGGGTATTGAAATCCCTAGAGAAAAAAACAGTTTTTGCTTATCGATCGACTTTGGCTCTTATTTACATAGATAATATCGCTGAAATTGGTGGAACTCATAAACGAAAATCGTGAAGTATTAGTTGAATCTATTTATGAAAATATTATTCCATTCAAATTTTTGGCAGCGCATCGAAACTTCATGCGGAATTTGTCAAATTATATAGATCAACTAAAAAATCGTGAATTTGAACACAAAATGGATTTATCACAATTCCCGTATCCATCAATATGCTTCATTCAGACCATTCAATCTGATGAAAACATAGGGGTATCGCAACGACCATAAAATATATGTATTTCATCAAGTCTATCAAGCTCTTTCCAAGTTTATGCATAGTGTCGAACTTTTGTTCATGCTCTACCATCTAAATGTACAGTAAAATAATTTACGGGCATGACGTAAGATGGCGTTTTTTCTGGTCAAAAAAGATACAATATCCCTTTAGATGAAAATATGATGGATTAAACTAGAAGTGTCAAAGCATTTTTTTTACACTGAACACATTTAGTCATTCTACACATATTATATATTCATATGATGTATGGCAAATCTTGTTATTAATCATTAAGCATTAACTTGCCCATTCCGAAAATAAGTACAGTCCGTATTTTTCATTAAACAGAACAAGAAAAGAAAAGAATTATAGGAGACGAGCTGAGATCGAATGGTTTGCAACATGGCATAATTTAAGGAATTTCGATTTTTGAGTATTGACAACTGCCATTTGATCTGGGGCGATTAAAAGTTCAAATATCCGAATACATGATGAAGCTTGGAATATCTAGTCTTAGTTTTAGTATATCAGACCGATGGATTTAATTGCCAAGTATTGGAAATTGCAATGGGTTTATGGGCAGTCAGGATTACAACAACAACA
>NW_022601411.1:3840041-3908840 GCF_009176505.1 Sitodiplosis mosellana
CATCAGTAGCATAGCTGAGTTGAAAGCCACGATTGTATCCGAATGGGACAAAATCCCAACGACTGTGACCAAAAATTTGGTCGATTCAATGCCACGTAGAATGCAGGCGGTTCGTCGCGCAAAAGGAAACCCAACAAAATATTAAATATTCTCTTTTTTCGTTAAAAATCATGCAATATTGATGTTTGGCCGAATACTTTTTTTTCGTCAAATTTAAGAATCTCACTGAAAAAGGTCCCAAAAACATTCTAAAATCTATTGACTAGATCGAGAGGAGAGTATGTGAAAAAATTCTAATATATTTTGAAAGAGGAGAGTATGATTTCTGTTGATTCTATCTGCGTTAAAAGGAAGTATGTTAGCATCCCGTCTAGCCTCCGCGGTTTTTCACGGTTTTCGCGGAACTGATAAAAGATAACAACATAGTGTCTTCGGCAAAGTTGTAGTACTCGAGGTCTTTTATAACATTGCTGAAGACATCTATCTCTTATCTCTTATCAGTTGCGCGCAAGATAAGAGATAAGGGATATTTGACTTCAGCAATGTTATAGAAGACCTCGAGTGTAAGTTTATTGGATACAAAACTTTTAGGACTTTCAGATTTGGATTATCTCAATTATTTTTTGAGTTATCGTGTTTACAAACAGCTACGACGACAACGACAACGACAACGACAACGACGACAACGACAACGACGACGGCACAAGAACGGAAAAGTGTCTCAAAAAGTGATTTTCTACGCGTTTCATGAGTTTTTATGATGATCTAAACCAATTTTGCGAAAAAAGTTTTCGGGACCAATTCCTATACTTTCCCTTGACACGTTGTGTACGGAAAAGTAAAAATAAAGTTACAAGTCAAGTTTGACTCCTTAATTACTTAAACAAGTAAGTTGACGTTTTAGAAGAAAAAAAATCGTCCCTGTGAAATTCTCTTGAATCTGCTGATTTGGCTCAAAATAATCTAATCAAAACCAGAGTTGTATATGAGTAGTTTGGAGCGGAAATGTAATACAGAAAAGTTGCGCGGGAAAATGTCAAATGAAAAGAGATAGCTATGTAGTTTACTATAGTTTACTATACAGTATACTATACAGCTATCCCTTTTTCGCTCATTTGCGCTCATTCATCGCCGACATTTTTCCGCGCAACTTTTCTGTATTACATTTTCGCTCCTAACTACTCATATATGATCATTTTAGAAGCGTTGCTAAATTCCACTTTGTTTTAATAAATAGACACAATTCACCGAAGTCTCGCTTGATTGATTCAACACCCGAACTAATTGAATCAAGTTTTCTTATCACTTTGGCGAACGCAGTTTGATATTTTCTAATGAATAAGTGCCTCTCATTCCTTACTTCGGAGCAATTGAGACAAAAACTACACAAAGTCACAGAGCAAATGCATTTTCGATAAGTTTGGGTCGCCATTTGAAACTACGCAAAAAGCCGTTCTGAGAGGTCGGGATGTTTTGGTGATGGGGATTTGGTTAGTGTTTATGTTTTTTTCATGTTATTGGGTCGTTACACACTTAGATGTTGAAACGAATTTCAGTCGATTTTTCGATCGAAAAATGATGCCAATTTCGACAGAGTAAAAACTAATAATGACTGATACGAGTAAATTAAATCAAATCGTCGCTCCTTTTTCCATATCTTTTTCCCTCTCACATCCATCAAACGAAATAACAAAAATTCTTAGGAATGAACTAGCATATGTGAATTTATTGACCATTCCAATTGATAACCTTTGACCTCGTAGACAATCTTAATTCGATTGATTGACTACATGGACCTCTGGAAATCTGGCTTAAACTGGTTTTTGTTGACACTATCGTCTTTTGATTGTAAAGTGACAAAAAAAATTCGTTTATTCAAATAGAGTAGTATTTTTAAAAAAATCATTTAATGAGCTGAATGTACAATTTATAATGAATATCGCTAAGGCAACATAAGAATAAAAAGATGAACTTTTTTTGCATACGTGGCACAAATGTTGCGTTCCAGCTTCGGGGCTTCTTTGTCATCGTGAATCAGAGAGATTCGAATGATTTCCGCGAAGAGTTATGAAAAAAAATATGATCAAATTTAAAGACAAAATAAAAAAAAATAGAAAATTCATTCTATAATGTATAGAAATTATGTATGTAAATTTTTTCCGTGCTCTGTAACTGAAAAATGATAAAAACATGGTTTTTGGGGTTTCTATTTTGAAGTGTGATTACAATAATCAACATGGGTATGCGGAAAAGCAAAGAGAGTTTCTGTCGATTATCGGTGTATTTCATCCGTTTCACTTCATTTTGCAAGAGTGTAACGAATGGCTAAACAGTCCTAAAAAAAAGCCAAACTAACAAACTCTGACGCAGATTTCACCGAGATCGCCCGCGTAATGATCATGCGAACATTTTAAAATCATGGGCCGATTGAGAAATTGGCTCAAAACCGAATCCCTTCCAAAATCATTAGCATTCATTCGCTAGACGAAAAATGTGATTATTTCAGACATTTGGTTGACAAGTGTGAATCTCAATTTGTGATTGAGTGTGTCAACCATTAATGGTGTCTATGCAACACACTCATAGTTTTAGTTAACTCGTTCTGTTTAACTGGAATAGCTCCGATCTTTTGCTCTCTTTACTTTTCTAATCGTAAACTTTTCGAAATGTTATCACGATTTTTTGTTGGTTTGTCGTCTCGATTATTTCATCCATTTCCTGTGCCATTTTAATATTCAGCAACAGATTGTTAGAGAAATGTTGTCAATATCTTCGACTTGAGTACTTAGCGGGCTCCGAAAATCAGAGATGTGCTTTCATTTTTTTCTATTTAGCAAATGCTTTCACATGTATACATTTTTAGTTTAGAACATTGAAATCGGGTAGCGTTTGGCCATTTAAAAATGTCAGCCGAAAATCTTCAAACATCATATTCTGTCTGGTCCATTCCATTTTGTGCAGGCATGAGTCCGTATTCATGCTTGTATGGATAAGCTATACTGTCTGCTTCAGACAAGCATGCGTTCCATTACTGTGTATACACGCTTGCCGTCTCGCATGTACGGATGACGCGCGCGCGCGAACACGTCGTCGCAGGCAGCGAGCATCGTCTTTAATGCTGCTGTTGTGTGTAGTTTTTTATACGTTCATTATTTTAGTACGACATGAGATACAATGCAATTGGTAGGGTTTTTTTTCAATATTTTTTAAGAATTGAAATTTATATGTTTAGAATATGAGGCTGTGAGAATGAAAATGGCAATACAGGAAAAGTTCGGGATTACCAATGTAATTCTTTTTATTAATTGAAACAAAATTTGACTCTTGATCGCCGACTTTAACTTTTTGCTGAATGTTACTATGAATTGATTTAATTAATTTAACCGCGCTATTAGAAAAACCATACGATTCACAAACTTTTAAAATAGCATCATGGGGAACTGACGGAAACGCGCTTTTTATATCAAGAGTAAGAAAAAGAAGAAATAATTAAGCTTAAATTAATTCTACAAACTGTCATATTGAGAAAACACATTCCAAATATTTAGATTACAACTAATTAACTTTCTAGATTTACCAATATGCTTTGCATGCGTTTAGTGTTTGAAATGTTGATCGACATTCCAAAATTTCCAAATGCTACCTCTAAATCTTTAATATTCTATTGCAACTCCTCTTCAGAACTACCAAACAGTAGTATCTGCATACACGAAAGTAGAAACTTCATGTCCACCCAAAACAAATCGGAATCTTTGATCAACTTATCTATATAAATTGTAAATGAATAATAAACAAAAGTGGCAAATTGTCTAACTTCAAACCACATCTAATTGTATGAAATATATATATATTATATATATATATATATATATATGTTCACTTTTTGACCGAACAAAAGATGTGAGGAGGTAGAATGTCGACAATTTCACGTACATGTCATCCTTACACAATACGTTAATTTAGATAGCAATGTTTGTACAGTCTTTCTATGATTCATCAACACATTTCCTATCAGTACGAGTTCACTTGAACTGTCAATTTTCCTCTCTCGCAGCGCATTTAAAAACAAGACCGCAGATCGTCGCTTCGCTCCGCTCTGCGTTCTTGAAGCTTGTGAATTCATGGGGTTTAGTTAATTTGATGTTTCTCATCAAATTATTGTCGTAAGCACTACATGGAATGTAGTTTTTATCACTAAGTTTCACACTAAGAATTATATTCCCAAAACTAGATAGCGCATCATCTAAAACCCGTATTCAGATGACATCTCGTTTAATTTTACATATTTCGTTTAGTTTGTTATGAGGTTTGCTATGCGGTATTATGACATTTTAAACGTATAATATGTAAAATTAAACGAGATGTCATCTGAATACGGGATGACGCGTCATCTAGTATATTTCTGTGCGTAGTTTTAATCGTAGTACATATACACGAACTGAATGGGGGTATGAAATGGTATACACGAAATTTTATTTTTCCATCTGAAGCGGCGCGACATAAGCGCAGACAAAAACGCAAAAAAACATGTTAAAAAAACCCCACTATTTTGAGATATTTAACATTTTATACTTTGAACCCATTTTTGGAGGTTCCAATGGGGCATAGAGGTTACTAGGCGGCTTTTGTAGCCCCATCAATTCCCTTTCCAACGCTACCATAGGTTTGGCAATGTATCAACTACTTCACAGTTAGATTTTAGTTACCGCAAACCCTTTTTTTCGATTTTTTCAATTTTTTGCAAAATTTACACTGGGTGAACTCAGAAATGTGGGCCTCTTACAGGCCTGAGATTTTGGTTTTCTCAGCGACCTCACATTACAACTCTTCCCTGATTTCGTGTGGAATGGCCGATATACTTTTTGTTTAATTATTGAAAGTTATTTTAAAAGGTTATCAATTATGTTTGATCCCAGAGAAATACTCCATATATTTTGTTGACGATTGAAACAAAGTATATCAATAGCGCCGTCTAACATGATGCGACATTGAATGCGACGTTTGTATATGGCGGCACGAATCAACATCTCTGTGTACAACGCGCACATAGACTCTTTGCATTCACACGAACGTACACAAAAAAAAGACTTCACTTTCACACGTATGTATAGTTACAGAAATTTATGTTTGGCGGCGCTCCCAACAAAGTTTCCACAGCAGTTCTAAACGTCAAACATTGCTATAGCATATCCTAGCTCATAGTATTGTGAGCCATAAAAAAAATAAAACTGGAAATGGTTGATGAATTGCTATCCGGAACGCGGAAAAAATGTGTTGGAAAATGTTCTTCAAAATGTTCAATTGTTCAAAAAAAAGAAACGCTAATAAATATTCTTAATTCAACGTTTTTCCAGAAAATTGTATCTAAGCGAATAAAAATTTCAAGTCCTAAATCATTTTAATATTGTCAAAAAATAATTAAATAAATTTATAGTTATTATTCTTCATGTACATTCAATGTACATTATTTCACATTTGTAACGAAAATGTGTAAAATTTTTTTTGAGTTATCTCAAAAGTGAATTACATGAACATTATTTTAGTTAAGTTTATGAAATTAGGCGTAATTGCTCTATTTGAAATAAAAAATATGGATATAAAAATGAATTAATTTTCGGTCCAAAAAATGGCCTAAAGACTCTTAAAATTTTCTGAAAAAAAACAACTGCAGTAGCCTAAATTCCATGTAGTGCTAAAAACAATCTTCTTAGGGTACACACATACAATTTTGTAACTGTTAAGAGACACATACAGTTCATGTCATGCAATACAATTTTGCGCTACCTAGACTACATTTAATTCAAAGTGAAGTTTTTTCATACATTTTATTCCATTTAATCAGACGTGGCAAAGTAAAGGGATCCCCATTTCCAATCTCCTCCTCCTTTACTTCCGAAATTCAATTGCATACGTGATTTTTTTCAACTTCTATTTTGACAAAGTACAGATAAACCTTAGCACTAGCAATCTGTACCATTTTTCATCAGGCGTCTCCACTCGCATTGAGTTTGTATTGTGAATGTTAAGGTGCGTGCAACGCCCTTCAATGTAAAAAACAATACAAGTGGAGATGATACACGAGATTTATCTGTACTTTTACGTGACCAATTTTTTTCACCCCAGTCTAGGATTTTCCAGCTTGCCCACGTCTGCATTTGATGTTATTGAAGCAAGAATCAACCATAACTGTACGATTATATTGTATCGGTAGGAATTGCATGTGCGAGAGCAGTCTATTTTCATAATGGTGTTCGCCAATCGTCATGGAATTACTCGGATTGCGATTTTTCACATTTCCGATAGGGGAATATTTTATGTACAAAAATGTTAATGGCAACAATAGCTATTATTATTAAATATGTTTTATGTTCATTCATCCTTGAAATAAAACGCGGCTTACGGGAGATGTATTCATTGTCTATGCTTTTGACTGAGATCATTTCTACCGTTAAAAGTTAGCCTAAATGTGATCGTAGCTAAGCCTCGGTGCTTAATGAATTTCAGTGGTGTTGGTGTTGGTGCTGGGTGGTATATGGTCATTGGTCATGTCATAGACTCAAGTGGATCGTAGCGATTAGATAACCGCTCGATGATAAATATGACAAAACAATGGTATTGTCATGTGTTTGGTTTTTCTTTGTGCGATGCGTTTGAACGTCTTTGTCTCTATCATTTCGAGTTATATTTTTCAGAAGATGATGATGAATATGAGAAGTCGATGGGGTAAATTAATGATTTAGATTCAATGTCGCAATGGAAATTTTCAAAGTTGTTTCCCTGGTTGCAAAATTGATGGTAGGACGAAAATAAGGTTTCATCAATATTGCTGCCATTTGAATTTTTTTTCCCGTTATAAGAGTATTATATTTTCACGGGATTCGTTATCACATAGACTCAGTGTGGTCGACGAATCCGTGCGAATGCGCGTACTTGGCTGCTGCCGTTAAATATACCAAAAGTACTGTTATCAAAAAAAAAATAAAATTAAAAAGACAAACGACAAAATTAACTTATATGCAATATAAATACGAACAAAGCGACAGACACACGCGTGCTCTGAATGCCCGATAAGACTGATTGCCTAGCGTGTGCGATTCTTGGCAAATCTTACACATGGCTATTTTCTTCTCTTTTATTCGTTCTCCTGTCTCTCGTTGTCTGCCTCAACAAATATAATATATATTTACTGATGCGCACTTCATAAATGTTATTGTTGCTGTTCACATTTCGCGAGGCATATGTTGTTGTTCTTTGTCTTGACTAACTAACAGTAGGTTTATCACTTGTTCATGTGGTAATGTTGGTGCCGTATGTGTTTTTCATTTTTTCGTTCGTCTTGACGCTCGTATTTTTAGCTTAAAATCAAATTTCAATAAATTTGTATTACATATTTGTAGTGGATTTAGTTAGAAGTATGCCGTTGAGCTGGGCGGATCGGCGTTACTTTTTTTCGTTCGTTGTTGCCTTGAATTGTTGGACAGTTTAATTAGCTGGAATTTACTTACTCCAGCTGTAGTTACAATCAATCATTCAAACCACACTTGAATGGATCAAACAGTGTACAACAAGTGATACAAATTTGTTTGGTTGCTAATTTAACCGAAAAAAAAAAACAGCAAACCACACTATAAAAATAATTAAGATAAAATCTGCTCGGGACAATCAAATTATAAAAAATCAGTTCGCAAAGATGTTAATGCAAGAAAAACTGTATGATTTCAGTTCAGATTATCGGCCATCAAGTGTTGGGGACTATTCACCTGTTGTTGTGGCGGCTGCAGTGAATTTGTGCCGGAATACATCGTCGCCGCGAAAACACTTGAACCCGTACGAATGCGGCAAATACATGCCGCTCTACTATTCTTCGAGGATATTCAGCGAATATAGCCAATTATTGGCTAAGCCATCATTGCTTACGTCCAGTATACCGGTTCCGTATTTAACGATGCAATTGCCTGTACGATCACCAGCTCTGACAACACAAAATCCACCCGTCGAGAGCTGTATCAGTGCATCAACAGATTCAACATCAACAGCAACCGTTAAAAGTGCATTTGCATCATTGCCTGTGAAACGAACACTTGATGGCTCTGTTAAATCAACGGAAACGGTCCCGGTGTCGTGTGAACGAACACAGTCGGTGATAATGAAAGTCGAAGACCAACGCATTGTTGAAATCCCAACCAATGAACTTATTACACGTAATGCGGGCGAAACTGACGAGGAAACATATATTTGCAAATGGATCAATTGTTACCGGTAAATGTCAATTTTAACACTGGAACATGTTTTCATCGCTTGAAATGGAAAAAAAAGAAATAGAAGAAATATAGGAGACATTTTAAAAATTGTGATCAAACAAACTCTATTAAAAATAGAAAAAAAAAACACAGTAAAATTTGCTCTGAATGTGCTTATTTTGTATGGATTATTTGGTGTGATACTTGATACTAACAACAAAAAATGAGCACTGATTTAGCGTGAAATTGGTGGGAGCCATAATATTTCGAAGTACATTGAGAGCACATTTTTGATGTGATGCTTTTATTTGAGTACTAACATCCAAATTTGTTTTTATTTATTTTTTATTTTTCAACAGAAAATTTGAAACACTCGAAAATTTGGCTAGTCACGTAACAACCGCCCATGCAATTGCATCGAAAACTGGTTTGTACTACTGTCGTTGGGAGAAATGTGCTCGATCAGATCGAGGTTTCAATGCTCGTTACAAGATGCTTGTCCATGTTCGTACGCACACGAAGGAGAAACCACACCATTGCACGGAATGTACGAAGAGTTTTTCACGTGCTGAAAATTTGAAAATTCATCAGCGCTCACATTCTGGAGAGAAACCATATGTGTGCCAGGTGGAAGGATGTAATAAAGCCTATTCGAATTCATCAGATCGATTCAAACACACTCGTACCCATTCAACCGAGAAACCATATTTTTGTAAATTTCCATCATGTAGTAAACGCTACACTGACCCATCTTCATTGCGAAAACACGTAAAAACATTTAAGCATATTGTACAAACGCTGAAAATCAACGATCCAAAAGAATTTGGAACGCCATCAACACAGGTGAAGGAACCGATATCGATATTCTGCCCGAAACCAGCGGAGGAACCATGCCGTCAATCGACTGAGTATCGCGTTTCGCTCGGTCATACAGAGCCATCGCTAACGCTCTACCACCACCACAAAAAGAGCCAAAAATCGTCATCCTCATCGTCTTCCGCTTTTGTGGAACCAACTGTATTTTTATCAAATGACGGGCTTTCAAATCAATGTCTATCTCCAATGTATAGCAAGCGGTACCATGTCCCGCCAGTAACCAATCTATATAATTTGGACCATTTGTTGTCGGGCAGTGCAAATATCGATACATCGAAAATCGCATTTCGTGCTGATGAGCATGATGAGGATGATCACATCACCGATTTTTGGATTGAAGACAAGTTCCGCGGCGTTGGTTTTGGCGACGATTGCGATGATATTGAAATCGAAACTCCACTTGATTTGAGTTTACGCAAAGTTGTTAGATAGTAAAAAGTTTTTTTTAAATATTGTTTCAAGATTCATTCACTTGTTAAGTTTTGGACGCATTTTTTAGCTTGTATTCTAAATATATTTTGATCAAATTTGATGAGAGGCTAGAGAATGCCAAATTTAAATAATTTTATGCGAAAATGAGCTGATTCACACTATATTTTATACTGATAATTGCAATGAATGTTGCTCCCTCAATGTTAATTTTTTATTATACATACACAATATTTAAAGACAGACGAAAAAAAATAAAGATAAAACGCTCTCGGCGCAATTTTTCTGATGTCTGAATTTTATTTGACGTAATGCATGTGGCAATATAACGGGGCAGCGAACAACAACAAATTTTTGTCTACGTGTCAGTGCTCACAAAAACGACGCAAAATGATAGGAATGTAAGAATCTACTTGAAACAAGTGATAACAATGATAATGTGAGCTATTTTGGTGATGCTATTGCTTAATCATATCAAATACATTAAGTTTTGCTGCTGCTGTTGTTGCTCCTGATAATGATAACGATTCACATTGACTAGTTTTGCATCGAATGAAAAAGAGCAAGAGCACACCAAACCTCAACGAGTGGAAAGTTTTTCAGGTACTGGATATGGAAACAAATATTCATCAAGGAGAAAATGTTTCGACAAAAATATAAGCATAGAACAAAGTTCAATTTCATTATTTTTTATTGACTTTTTTCATTTATTTACAATACATAATACAGCTAAATACTTATGTAAATTAGTTTAATTACATATAACGTTTCACTATTCCTATACGGCCGATAGATTCTAGTAAAAATCTAGACTCCCGCACTACTTTTAACATCTTCTTAGCTGAATAATTTTTTTTTATTATGCGCCTTGTTTTTCATTTTTAGCGATGAAAATTTGCAGAATTTGTTAGATGTAGTTATTAAAGCCAAAAAATAGAAAGCATTTCTGAGATTTATATTCGGTTCATCATAAAAATCGATCAATTATGATTCGACGACTCAGAGGAAATTTGTCATTGTATTTCATGATTTCAACCTAGCCATATTTTTTCGAATATCTCGTCAAAATTGAAAACATTATACAGCATTTTTTCTAAGCAGAGATGTTCAACTTGGTAAGTATTGATGGTCGATTCCGAAATTGTTTTTTTTATTTAACAAATCAAAAGTAAATTTTTTACTGTATTCACATGAGAAAATTGATTTTTTGATATGATAATTGTGCACGCAACAATTTATGAAAATGCCCGGATGGGTCCACACTGCAGCGCAGGCCATAGTTAAATAAATCTTTATTATCTTGATAGTATTATATTTTGAAATTGATGTCTCAATTGTTCACTACCTCCATCTCTATCTTTCAACGAATGTGTAAAAAAACATGATTTTCTTCTGTAAATCGAATGATCTGTTCAAATTTGAAAATAATTTCATTGTTCTTAAAGTTTTTCTTTCATCCGTTTTTAATTACACAATATAAAATTAATGGTTTGTTTAAATTCAAATAAAAAAGTGTATTTTACCGCATTGCAATGCGGATTATGGTAAAAATGCATGAAAAGTGATCCCTGACTATGCCAATTAGAATTCTTCGTTTTTCTCTTGAATTTTGCCGTTTCGCAAATATTTATTTCGCATTTGCTGTTTCAATATGCATCGCATTGATTTATTTGATCATTGATCCAATTCAATTTTTGACTTAAAGTTAGTAGGTTTTTGATGCCAAATTAACGACGTTTTGGTGTTGTTGCTGGTGTATGAGATTGAGTAGTTTGCTCGACTTGTGGTTGTGGCTGAACAGCTGAAGTTTGTGCTGGGGTTGGTGTCGATTGATTTGCCTGCGATTGTGTAGTTTGCTGTTGCGTCGGTTGAACGGCTACTGCTACCAGGGAACCGGTCGATGCTTGCAAACGCAAGTTTTGATTTGCATTCTGTCGTTGCTGCATTTGTTGTTGTTGCAACACACTGAAGATTGCCTGTTGCGGTGTTGTACCCGCACTCACTTTTATCGTATGTGGTGGATTCGACATATTCGTTCGAATTGTTCCGGCGGCCAAACCTTGTGCTGACGCGGCCGATACAACCTGGAGATTTTATGAAAGAACATAAGACATAGTGTTGAACATAGTAAATTATTTATTTATCTCGCCTTAGAAAATCTATTTCAATTCACCTGTATGGTTTGACGAGCATTCTGCGATGACACTGACACGGGAATGATTCGTTTACCCAAAACAATTTGATTCGGTTGCTGTCGTATGATTTGCTGCACGGTTACCGTTGATTGTTGCAAATTTTTTGGATTTTGCACAATCAGTTGCGTTCCACCAACGGATGTGGTTTTTGTTGTTCCAGCTGCATTTGCTGCACCCGTTGTACTACTCGGTCCCGTGAATGGTTTGATCGAACTAAAGAAAGAGAAATAATTAAAAATGGAATTTATTTCATACAAACAATAACCGAACAGTACAAACCTGCTGGAGGCTATTGCTGCGTTCTTTCGTTGCTGTTGCTGTGCAATGGGAATTTGTTGTAATTGCATACGGCCAGGTAAGGTTCCCTTGATTTGTGCCGTTTTTATTTGAGCCAAAGAGGCGGCCATTCCAGTTGATGTTTTTACAAGTGCTGGAGAACAACAACAATTATTCATTATGAAACCATTCAAAAATATTTATTCATTATCAAATATTAATTGAGTTTTTACCGTATTGTTGTTGACCAGTTCCACTAGCCGATTGAGGTTGAATGCTATGTGTGAATGGTGACAATATCTGCGTTTTAGCTTGTTGTTGTGGCGACTGCGATTGCTGCGGTGATTGCGTATGTTGCACTTGTGTAGCTGTTTGATTGGCCTGCGTTTGATTGACCAATTGTCGTTTTACTGCAGAAAAAGCAAAAATATGTATTTCAAAATGATTTAATTTCATAGATTTTCTTTACTTTTCATCGAATTTAATTTTTTTTTAAGTTAAAATTGGTACATCCGGATTTCAAGCTTTTTCAATCTAATTATTCTTCTATTTGTTTTTCACTTCGATTTGTTGCGACTGGTGAAGCTTTATATTATTTTTGTAGTATGCAATTTACCTTGTTGTCTTGGTTGGACCATGAAATGTGTTCGCTGTGGTGTTGTTGTGTTAGCTGAATTCATTTGGACGGTGGCAACGGAAGCAACATTTGTAGCTAATCCAGGACTGCCTGTAACACCCGAAACAGTTGCAAGTGATACTTTCTGCCCGGTTGATGGCTGCAATTGAATAGTTTGGCCGACATTTGTTCCTGTCGCTACAATACCACCTTGAATAATTGCCCCCGATTGGTTAACAACGCTCACTTGACCGCCAACTGTTTGTAGAACGGTGTTACCCTGGGCCGTATTCAGTACTTTGAACTGTTGTCTCGATGGATTCTGACGAACGATTTGGAATTGTGCGGGCTGTGTGATCGGTTTACCAGTGGCTGTAATGGCTCCAATCATTGGAATACCACCTTTTGTAACAACACCGGAAACTTGTTGATTTGCGCCCATTGATAAACGCAATTGGCTTGCTTGAATTTGCGTTGAAGTCAAATTTTGAGCGGTCAAACCACTCACCGATACAACGGCCGATGTTTGTGTACCAGTTCGTGGACTGAACTGAATCTCCGGTATTCCGGGCGCAGTTACAATTCTTTGGGCACGCAATGATGAGGTCGTTGCATTTGATGGTAATCCAGATGTTGTGAACACCGTTCCGACACCGGTTAACTGCGACACTGATACCACTTGCGACGTTGCTACTTGCGCTGGAAGCGATTGAACAATTTGCCCTGTACTTGGTGTTGGTGTTACATTTTGCTGATTCTTCACGAGAAAATATACAAAAAGAGAACAATTATATAAAATTCCAAATATTAGGAAATAGAATCGATTTGCCTATTATTACATATAATGTTTATTTTATTTTAAGAAAAAAACGAATTAACAGACAATGTATTTGGCCTATGTCAGCTAGCTAACTGAAAACATTCTGGCTGGTGCAGAAATCATATATATGGAGATTTTTGTTTTGTTCATGTACCGTTATTTGTCAACAAGTCTGCCTATATCAACGCATTGCCACGGTACATAGTATAAGAAATGTAAAATGTTTGCCATTTATTTTTACATTGCCAATACATTAGTATTTTTGTTTTGTTTATTTTTTGTTGTTTGTAAACAAATCCGCCTATCACTGTACAGTACATCGTGCATAGTATATGTCCATAGGAAATGTGCAGAGGCAATGCAAAAAGATAGGCAGATTTGTTTAGAAACAAAAAAAAAATAAACAAAACAAAACAAAAATCCCCATAACTAATGTATTGGCAATGTAAAAATAAATGGCGAACATTTTACATTTCTTATGGTCTGTATACTACGGATTGCAATGAAAAAATGCAACGCATAGAATTCAGCCGCTGACCCAGCCAGAATGTTTTCAGTTAGCTAGCTGACATTAGCCAAATACATTGTCTGCGAATTAATAAAAATTACCGGTTGACTGACAACTGTTGAAGTCGTTGGCATAACAGTCTGTTGGATCGATACAATCGCAAGTTGAGATTGAGACGATTGTATTTGCTGTTGTTGCTGCTGAAAATATGAAAAGAAGGTGTTGTACTATTACTAAATCGTAAACAATCTATCAAACTAAATATGTATTGTATATTCTACAATTTTTGTGATATATTCATTTATACCATATATACGTCATTTAAATAGAATTTATAAAAATAATCGGTGATGAATTTGTCCGAAATTTCGTTTCGCATGTATGCAAACTCAATGTACCTACCTGTACAGGATGAAGTTGGGGAATTTGCTGCGTAGTTTGCGGCTGCACTGACTGAGTGGCTTGAGTTTGAACTTGAGTCTGTTGTTGCTATACGATTCGGAAATCAAATATATTAAATTAACAAATAATATTTTTTTGAATCGATGTGTGATGCTGTTATTGAATACCTGTTGTTGTTGTTGTTGTTGTTGTTGCTGCTGCTGTTGTTGAATGTGATGTTGAGTTTGCTAAGAGTTCAAGATGAAAAACAAAATTAAAACAAACGTTTTGTTATAGAATAATTGCGAAAATTCGATAAATATCTTTACCTGTGGCAATTGTTGTTGGGCCTGTGAAATGGGAACGTGCTGTACAGCATTCATGATATTTGTTGATTGCGGCGAAGCAGTCACCACTTTCACAATTTGCTGAGATTGCTGGTGCTAAATAGGAGATTAGGAATATGTTAGTTTTTGTCTCTTCCTCTTTTTATTTATCACTTTATTATAGTTAAATCTCGAATAATTTTCAATATTCTTTCTTAATTCCATTTATATATTGTTTTATTTTCATTTTTATTCGATTTAAATTTTGTTTGTTTAGTTGTAATGTATCATTAGAGTGGTATTCAGTTTCATATTAAAACATACATTTCCAGCGCGTGAAGCTTGAATAGAATGGGCTTGAACAATGGTTGCCACCGAAGGTAAAACTTGTGTTACGCTTCCAGGAACTTGTTGTTGTAGCTGTATCAACTGAAATAGAAGTCAGATTTAGAAACTTTAAATCAATAAGAAATTGATAAATTCGGTGACCAACCTGTTGTTGTTGTTGTTGTTGTTGTTGCTGTTGCTGCTGCTGTTGTTGTTGTTGTTGCTGCTGCTGCTGCTGTTGTTGTTGTTGTTGTTGTTGGCTAGCCGCTGTGGCTGGTATGTGGGCTGTTATTTTAGTTCCTTGCACCTGTTGAGTTTGAGCCGTTTGTATTTGCTGTAATTGATTTTGAAAAGTAATATGAATCCATTACAAATATTGATTCGAAATCAATATACAAAAATAAAAAAAAATCGAACCCAAAATATAAAGTTGAACAAAATAAATATTAAACGGGTTTCGCACTACATTTTTTCTACTTTTAAATTCCACGATTAAGTTTTTCTCTCACCAGTTGCTGTGTTGGCTGTTGAGCTGTTTGCGATTGAACTTGTTGCTGTTGTAGAACACCAACAGTTCGGTTGCGTTCTTTCATTTTTTCGGCTCGTCGTGCGGCTATTTCGACCGGACTTAACGGTTGATCGTAGTTTGTAACCCCAAATTCAGCCAGAACGGCGGCATGTTTTGGATTCTTCATCGATGGATTGACCAAAATCTGTTTGAGCTGTGGCGCTTTTTTCATGTAAGCCGCTTTGATGAAATCGAAATTTGTTTTCATCAATTTGGTAAATGAATTATTATTATCATTAATAAACAATTGTGATGTTCGTAATGCACGAATCGCTTTTGGTGGCGACAATGGTTTAGATGGATTCTTTGTTTTTTTTGGTTGTTTCTTGGTATTTTCAATTAGTTTTCCTTCTTCACGTGGCACAATGACCGCTTCGTACCGGTAACGACATTGTTTCGGTGTTCGATAGACACGTGATGTTTGATTCACAACATCTGCGACCAAATCCCAATTGGGCGTGTGGCCGGGAGAGAGAAGCATCAAATTTAATGGCAACCCTTGCATATTTTGAATTATATTCAATAGGACCATGTCCTCGTAAATCGCCCACTCAGCCATGTTCTCTGGTTCGACGAGTTGTTTCGTCTGAATCTGTGCCAATGGTTGAATTGTTTGCAAATTTTGCGGCCCACCGACTGCAACTTGTGTGGTTTGCAGCGCACCCGGTTGTGCTGGCTGTTGTGTAACCTAAAAATACGATGGAATTCGATATAAGATCATTTTTATGAAATAAAATTTGTTCTTTCTTTCTGATTAAAGCTGTCAACGGACAAAAATTTGTCCGTCCGTCATGGGGTAACGGTAACTATTTTTCTATGAAAAAAACATGTCTCCCATAGGAAATACGTGTAAAACCTTTTTCATTTTTAAAATTTTTAGAATCGTTTGGAACCGAAAATGGTTTGAATTATGCTTTGTTGTGTCAATTTGATCACGAATTTAATGATCTTTTTGTAAATTTGTGTGTTTCAAAATTCGCGAAAAATGGTTAAAATACAGGGAAATCAGTGGTAATTAGTTACCTTTACCAAGGACACATATGTCCATCGCGCCAAAAGCAATAAAAATTTAAAAGAATATTTTTCTGGAGAAAAGTTGATTATTTTAAGAAGGTAACGGACATTCCGCACAACATTTCAAATTTTCAGCTTTAAAAGTTGCACTGTTCAAATTCTCTCGATATGTGGACATCATTTCAAGTTTTGAAATAAAACTCTCAAAAATGGCTGGATTTCAATGATTAGATTTTTTTCCCCGTATGAAGAATTTTTGATATCAAATTTTGAATGACAAAAATTTTTGTTTCGAATTATTTAAACTCCGAAACGGATTCGATAAGTTCAGTTGGACCCTAAAACTCATTCAATCCATTAAACCATCATAAACGCGTGTATTTCAAAATTTTGTTGAAACTAATTTAAGTCAATTTTTTCCATAGGTGTTAATTTTTGTAATAATTATTCGTTTTTTTATTCACTTATTACTTTTGTCATATTTATTCATTTATTCGCGAATAAGAACGAATAATTATTCATTTATTCGTGAATAAGTTGTAATAGTTATTACTTCTTACAACTTCTTTTTCAATTTTCATTCATTTTCTTATTCGTTTCTTATTCACTTCTTATTCGTTTCATATATTATTCAATTTTTATTACATTTCTTATTCGTTTCTTGCATGAATAAATGAATAATTATTCGTTCTTATTCGCGAGTAAGAACGAATAACGAATAAATGAATAATCACATAAAATGAATAAGTAATAAAATCTTTTATTACTTATTATTTATTCGTTACACCTATGATTTTTTCCCAATATGAATGATCTTCGAACGACATCTTTCGAACGACAACATTTTTTGCTCTGCATATTTTAGCTATGGGATTGGTTTCAATGAGTTCAAGTAGACTCCAGATGCTCATTCAATTTATTAAACTATCAAAAATGGTCCGATTTAAAAATTTCGTTGAAAAAAATGTTGCATCGATTTTCTCCTTATAAGAAGGATTTTTGATTCCAACTTTTGATGGCAAATTTTTTTGTTCTCGATATATTAACTGCAGAATTGGTTTCATTGTTCAGATATACCCCAGACAGTCATTCAATTCGATGAACTAGCAAAAACGAGAAGATTTCAAAATTTCACTGAAAAAAATTTGAATTGATTTCTTCCCCAATATGGGAAATTTTCGTCATCGACTTTTGACTAACGAAATTTTTTGTTTTCAGTATTTTAGGGGTATGAATGGATTCATTGTGTTCAGTTGGACCATAGAAACTCATTCAGTTTTTAAAAGTATCAAAAATAACTGTATTTCAATTTTTCGTGAAAAAAAAAATTCAAGTCATTTTTGTACGGGAGCGAAATAAATCGAATTTCTAATTGCACATTTTTTTAATTCGCCAATTTAATCGATTCAAATGATTCAATCTTGCTCAATGGAATGCTATAAACTCATTCTAACCATAAAACAGCGTCTGTATAGACGATTTTGATTTTTTGTAAACAAACAATTTGGTATTTTTCGTTCTGAAACACAGAAGATTGAACAAAATTCCCACAAAAATTCCAAAAATTTTTAAAATATTAACTTATATACAATTTGTCTAAAGATATAGATAGAAGTGTAATTTTTGACAGTTATATTCAGTTTGACTTTTTTAGACACAGTTTCCGATTCCGAACAAAACCTTCATTCAAGAAAAAACTTTATTTACGAATATTTTAAAGACCCTTTGTCATAACTTACCTGATGTGTGGTCGTTTGTGGTTGCGGTAGTTGTTGTTTGATGGTTGTAATTTGAATTAGTGGTTTGAAATTCCCACGATAGCGTTGTGTTTTTAGATCACGACGCAACTTTGCCAGCGCTGGTGACGGTCGATCAAAAAGTGAGCGAGGAGGGAAATAGTTGTCCTCTTTCCGAATTTTGATCGGACGTCGACCATCTATGAGAAAACCGGCATCGGTACGAGTGCGTTTGACTTCCTTTTTCACATAAACCGGTGGCAATTCTGATTCAGGTATTGTCTCTTGTTCGTATAGGAAGCACAATGAATAGTCAATGTAAAGGTCAGAGTCGTCTTGTGGTGGTGTTGGCGGGCTCCAAAGCTAAATGAAAATGTTGCAAATATTTATATATTCCAATTTACATCCGATCCGAACGAAACTACTGATTTCGTTGATCGTTTCCCTTGTGTGAGTAGTGGAAGAGTTCAATCTTACCGGCATAAGTTCCATCGTGTTATCAGAAATCCATATCTACATCGGATTCAAGAAATTGTTGCGTACAAGCATAGTAGAGTAGATCAGATTTGTGTGTCGATATGTATGTGTATATGCATGTGTGAGCAAATTCAGTCAGAGTGGAGTGTGGGAGCAATGTGTCAGTTCAGTGTGTTTGAAAAGTGTTTTTCAATTTTTTTGGGAAGAGAGAAGAAAAATAGCATTTATTAGAATACAAATGTTTCGCTTGTTTTGTGATTGATTTCGATTTTGGAATTTAAAAAAAAATAGAAAAAAATGTTGGTCTTTTAATCTACTTATTATCAATGTTAAATGCTCGAGAACACCATTTTATATGTGTTCGGCTCTTGTTTTCGTGTGATATATAACGGAACGGGGAGAAACACATTCAGAAATTGTGGTAAAAAGATTTAATAACAAAACCAAAAACTGTTTTATCTGTCATCTATTCTGCCTTCGACTTAAAAAAAAAATGGTTTTATCTCGTTTTCGAGGCTGTTATGACCTGCGGCTGTGCTGTTTATGTTTGATTTCCATTTTATTTGTGTATTATTTTATCTATATCCGAGGCAAAGTGATCGCTGTTGGAATGGCAAATGGCTGTTTTAATTTCCTTTGCTTTTTAAAGAATGAATTCTACAGTTCATCAAAATCTGCGTGTGTGTGTGCGTGTAAACTTTTGATTTTTTAAATTGATTCTTGTTTGAATCACGACTTTGTTCATATGACGACAACTGTAAAATAGAAGCACTGCTTTTTTGTGTGTATTTCTGTATGTTAAGAGACACCTGCTCGTTCAGAGACATCAAAAGAATGATTATTCAAAAACAATGGAATGTCTACAGCAATTGTATTTACAGTTTTGCTATTTGATCAAATAAAAAAGAATTGATCGTTTTTGGGACATTCGAATCAACTCCAGCAAAATCAAAATTGAAAAAGAAAAGTCGACGTGCCATTTGCCCATTAAAAAGGTTAAGCCGAAATCGAGTGAGAATAATTTGCGTCCATAAAATGAAAGAAATCAAATTAGACGGAAGAAAGCGGCGAACAATTTAAGATTGAAAACGATTTCATGTCTACATTTGATGTGTACGAGTTACGCATCTTAATTTTGACCAACCATAATGTACTTTGGCACACACACATACAGTGCAAATGTCTTTTTCCTCATTCAAAACCGAACGTAAGTCACATCAATATCAAGAACAGAAAGTTTGGTTTGGTTTCGGTATGTGTCAAACATTTTTCATACTCGCGATCAAATCATGTGACGAAAACAAAAGCAACAAATATAAAATTTAATCTCTGTATGTTTTGGAGACTCATATTTTTTCATTTTCTATTAGTTAAATTTCTGCAGCACGTGACGCGGCGCGACGCAACAATACACTATTTAAGTGTAATCGTTAATTTCAATTTTTATTTAAATAGTTACGATTTCGGAATAGATTGAATCAATAAATCGTTTTTTCGGTTTTTCTATATAAAAAAGCAACAACAACAAAACAAACATTTGCAATTCCAAATAAATGCTCTTTTCAATGCCGTTGGTATAAATAAAACAACACAACATTTGGTTTGTTTTTTGTTTGTGTTAATTATATTATTTGAATTTTTTTCATTTTCATGTTTTTCTTTTCGATCATACATTATTTCCATTTGACATATGTAATCGAAATTAATGTCAATGTTTTTTTTTCACATATTTTTTCGGCTTCTTCAAGAGATTTCTTTTTTTCTTGTATGCCTTAATATTGAATGTACATTTTATAGCCTAATAGTTTTCCTTGTGTGTGTTTTATTTCTTTTACATTCATCTCATCTGTACTTTTTATAGTAGTTCGATAATCATTAGTCCTAGTTACTTTCAATACCAAATAGGAAACATGTCTAATGTCACAGATTTTTCTTTCATTTGTTTCCTATAGTGTGTATTATAAACAATGCTTAAATCCATTCAAAACCCATTTAGTCATCTGGATGTCTATCTAGAGTTATTAAGTAGTTGTTAGCTTTATATGATAATTTTATGATTCAATGAATTTAACCTAGAACATAAATTAATATCCGGTGTATTATCGCTACATTTGTTCTATGGTTGAAATGAATGCATTGGAAAATTGAATAAAAATGGGAGTGATTGTTTCAGATTCAATACCAGTTTTTCTTATAGTTTCTTCCAGCGAGCAATAAAATTGTATTGCTGTGATTTCTGTATAAAACTGGTTTTCGTTACAAATATTCAAAATGCAGTCCTAGATGATGCTATATACACCGCAGAACCAAAGCCAATTCGTGGCAAACGACTTTCAAACAATATGCAATTGTTGAAACAGCAACAGAGCAGCTGGAAAAGTTGAACACAATCTAAACTTTGAATCGTTTGAAAGTTACAACTCAAATTCAATGATTCGACTAATTTCAATCGCAAAATGAATTAGTTCGCTTAAATTTGAAAGCGCATTCGATCTTTGTACATTTCCCACGAAAATCTTCCAAATTTTTATGCAATGATTATGCCATACGGTAACAATTTATAGATCAAACTGTTTCTGTGCAAACATTATAATTTAATTCGTTCAATTTGAATCATTTTCTAAGGATATATGGTGCCACAACTTATGTTCGAGACAAAATTATGTTATTCTCGGCAAAAATTAAAAGTTGATATTTCTTTTGTGTTTATTTTTTTAGAGCAAGTTTGACTTTTTTTAAACGAGTATGAATAGCGCAGACCTCCGAATACATACAAACACTTGTTCGTTCGTTCGTTTGTAGAGATTAAAGATTTTTCTTTCATTCGTTCGTTCTTTCGAAAACATATCTACGAACGTACAAATGTCCATAGCCAACACTACGCAAATTCGCTAAAAGATCATTTTGCTTTTGAAGCATGGCAACTACGTGCCTCAAGTAAAACTTAAAGACGGCCAGTTAATTGAATGAAAAACGTCGGCGAAATCGAATAAGTCACTCGATAATAATATATAATTTCAAAGAATGACAACCATTTTCTGGGTTATTTTGCCTTATTTCAACTTGACACGATTGTGACTTTTTTCAATAGATGGCGCTGTATGCGTCACATGTAAATACCATAGATAATCTATGAAAAACTTTGGACTTTCATTGATTTTTGGGTTTTTTCAATAGATGGACTTATAAATTTCACGTACAAATATCATGAAAAGTTCAAATAGGGCAAAGCTGGTAGTCATTCTTTGTTAACGTCAATGTATGACTTCCTTCAGAGAGTTCACTCTGGTCCTAGCTTAAGTTGAAAACAAAATCATTTGGCATGGTACATAAATTAAAACTGTAGTTGAAATGCTCTATCGGTTTTGCGTAAAATTTTCGTACACAATTTTGCGTCAGATGGTTCGTTTTTATCTCATCGAATTTGCCGTATACAGTTCACGGAATATTTCATATGGACTCTGAACGTAATTTTTATTCATCTTTTGATTAATATTTGTTTTTCTTCAGAAAAAATCGCCCCTTTTTCATTTTCACCTAACTTCGGTTTGATTATTATATAAATGAAACAAACAACGAACAAATGAAAAAATAAAATAACCAATTTTTACATTTGGTATTGGACATTTTGCCTGTGAGAAAAAGCATCATAAATAATTTTTCCACATTGTTTTTTTATCTTCTTGCAAATGTACTAGGTCGAATTTGAAAGTCGTTTGGAGCACATAAATAGATACAGTACGATCGAGAAACTGTTTTCAATGTATTTAACTAGGTTTTTGATTTAAGTCGTGCTTTTTGTTGCTGTATTTCACAATCATGCTTGTTGAGAACAACCTTGGGTGTTCGGTTCAGATCGAAGTGTGAAATATGATTTTTGGCATTTGGACCAATCGATGTTTTCGTGGCAACTGGCTTTTCAATTTTAACCGATTTTACTAATGGCAGGCTTTTTCTCATACGTGCGTTTTCGTTGACCGGATCGTTGTCAGGTTTTGAAAAACAATCACTGATTTTTGATTGCTTCATGACCATTGTTTCTGGAGTATTTGCGGCTTTTGTAATGTTATCATTATCTTCGGTGTCGTTTTCATTGATGTCCTCGGCCGAACTGCCGTTTGTTTCGCATGTTTCATTTTCATTGGCACAGCCTGAGTTCGAAATGAGCGAAGTGATTTTTGAGCCAGTCGTTTTGTTGTGACTGCGTTTTGCACAGAGTTCTGGTAGATTTTGGCTTTTATCAAGAGTCCACAAATCGATTTTAATGCGACCATGTGAGCGTGTACTGCGAGGACTATTAATATCGATTTGATGATTTTTGTCGAGACTAATTTTATTAAGTGTGGTGTTCAGACTATTTTCCTTAGATGCGTCGGCATCGGTTTCATCAAATGACATCATTGACATATCAGATTGCATCAACGTCGATTCGTTTTCGTTGTCTTCATTATTATCATCATCATCTCCGTCAACGTCATCATCGGCAATCTCTTCATCTGATTCTTGTGGGTCAGTTGAATCGACCATTACATCTAAACTACATTCACTATCATCAAAATCTTCTGAATGCCGTTGTTCACTACATTCACTTTGTTCAGCCGTTGCGTCATAGTCATTTTTCAGCAGTTTTGAATGATTTATGGCAATGCCATTGTTCTTATTTAGCTCAATTAATGGTTCGTCATCACTTGATATATTTGCATCATCACTTCGCTTTGGTTGCTTATTTGATCGTGTGCTTATCCGCACCGAATTCGTTCCTTTTGCGCCAGCCATCTGTGTTTTCTTTATTGTTGAATTACTTTGCGCCAAACTACTTATCGGCTTCGAATTATTCCGCAATGCTCGACGTGGACCTAACGTTTTTTGCGCTACTGTTCTAATTGGCTTTCTTGCTGTCATCCTACCTTTAACTCTCTTACTTTTAACAACGCCATGTCGATCGCTTTGTTTTACTTTCAACAATCTACGATTAACGGGATTACTTTTATTAAATTTATTATTATTAACCTGATTTTGTGCATCCTCGCGTGAGTATGTCAACATATCATCTTCGTCGGCGGCCCGTTTTTCATCTTCTTCTTCCTTTTTAATTGCAGCCAAACGATTTGCTTCCCACTCACGTTTCTGTTGTTCGATTTCTGCTTCAGCAGCGCGCAGCTGCTCAGCGGTCCAAGAACCTCCCGTTTCCTCGACGAAACGCATTGCATACAGTTCAATGGGATTCAACTGTTCAGGAATAGTTTTGGGGGAAAGCAATGAATTCACAATAATTAAAATTTGCGATAAAAGTGTATCCAAGTTGTCTTTTGAATTTTTTTTTGCACACATATTTTGGAATGTAAGACTTTGAGTGATATAATTTGGTTATTGGTGTGACACCAAACTATGTCTGAGAGCCTGCATTATTCTAGCATTTTTGCAAACTGAAAATTTAAAGCAAACCGTTTCCAGTTTAATCAAAAAATGCGTATACAGAATAGTTTTTTTCCAATCTTTTTCATTGTAATTTTGAGGAATTGCAGCTGTTGCATTTTTGAAACAGTCAATTTTTCAGGCCATTGGAAAGGAACATTGAAATAATCAACATACTAAAGTAAATTGAAATTCATAAAAATATACCTGTTTCACGAGATTTTCCACCTCTTGTTCAGCTTTGCTCAACTCCGGTGGTTTGTTTTCAATGTCGTCGATTGGAATGCTTTCGTCAAATTCCGCCAAATCCGCGGCCGCTTCAGCGCTGGCCGTTTTAGCTGCTTGTACGTCTTGCTCATCTTCGGCGGCAGCAAGTGCTGATTCAAATGCACCAAGGGCGCATCGATCGTCGGATCCAGTGGTCGTGTTTGGTGCCGATGATGAAGTATTTGGTATGGCACCCAAATTTTCTTGCAATCGGCTTCGTCGATCCAGATCTCTGTCCAATACTTCGGCCAATCGGTCGGATGCATTCTCTTCGGTATTATTAACATTGAAAAGATCTTGGATAGATGAACTCTTGAAGTACGCCGTTGTAAAGTTACCACCTTCAATAGCCAAATCTCCAAGTAGACGCTTTTGATTGGCTTTCTTCAGAATGTTTTCCTCGATCGTTTTCTCACTGACCAAACGATAGATATGTACGTCACGCGTTTGGCCAATTCGATGGCATCGATCTTGTGCTTGTGCATCCATTGTTGGATTCCAGTCCGAGTCATAAAATATCACAGTATCAGCTCCGGTCAAATTAATACCAACACCGCCGGAACGTGTTGATAGAATAAATGCAAAAATTCGTTTATCATTGTTGAAACGGTCCATGAGAATTTGTCGCTGCTCGACTTTCGTTGTGCCATCCAATCGTAAGTAGATGTGGCCATGGTAATTGAGAAATGCTTCGAGTACGTCAAGCATGCGTGTCATTTGGGTAAAAATTAGCACACGATGTTGATTGTCTTTGAGTTCACGCAGTAAACGATCGAGTGTTTGCAGTTTCCCGCAATCGTACTGAATGAGCCGTGGATCTGGAAATTGTGTTGACATGGCCGACACAATCGGATGAAGTAGGGCCATTTTTGGTGATAATTCCGTGGTGAAGATCCGTTCTCGTTCGCGCTCTTCGTTGAGCTTTGATGGATGAGGATGGGATAGCTGAAGAGTGGGCATTGGTGCCGATACTCTCGGTACAAAAAGTACAAAATTCTTGAAAATATCATTGAGTTCATCAGTTCGCTGGACAATCGTTTTAATGCAACTGTTAACGCTCCAGTTTTCATCATTGTACATTGCTTCCATGCAATTGATGTAACCAGTGCTTAGCCATGATACGAATTTCGGACGATCGGCGGTGCCATTGAGAAGTTTTGTCACAGATTCCCTGAGATCTGAACCGTACATCGGTGTTGCAGAACATCGACGTCGATTCATTTTAGCCAAAAATTGTAGCTTATGTTTACGCCGTTTCTTCAGCATCTCTTCCGTTTCGACGATTCCAAATTCTAAATCGGTATCGTCGGTATTCTCCTTTTGTTCGGCATCTATTTTTGGCTCGACACCACTTGCCATCGCATACGAATGGGTTTTCAATTGTTTGGCCAATGTGGTTGACAGCTGTAGTGAACTGCTAATACTGCTATTGCTACTGGAAGCAGTCATCGATGGTGATGATACCTTGACGATTGGTTTAGCTATCGCTGTTGATCGGACGATTCTTGGCTGTTGAGTTTGTGGTGTTAGTGCTGTGCTGCGAACGACTGTTAATCGTTGGCCGGTAGGTGTTACCATGGTTGTTCCATTATTAGCCGGTGCTAAAATGAGCTGACGACCACTGCTCGTTTGGAAAATTTGCATGGATGCGGTTGAGCCAGGCGTTCGAATACTAGGTTCGATGCGCTTTCGTAAACCAACAATCGTTTGCGTTTGGCCCATTGGAGTCGATGCGGTTAACGGTGGCAGTGTTATTATTTGGCTACCACTTCTAATACTATTGCTGCAAACGGATAAGGTCGCATTTCTATTACTATTGTTGGTACTAACTAGTAAGTTAACGGGGATAATTTTTGTTCCTTCAGTCTTCATGGCAGGACTTGTGCCAACCTTCACCCCAGTGCTGTACGTACTAATGTTGTTGGATACAGTTGTTTCGCGAATTCGCATAAACATTTTAAACTGACCTTCTGGACACTTTGGTGGCGGAAAAGGTGCCGTATCAATTTCTTCAATTAGTTTGCGCGGTGTTTGAGTTTTTCGCGAAAAATACGCAACATATGCACTTAAACATTGTTCCAATTGAACTAGCACGAGGTTCAAAGAATTTAAGTCGATTTGAGTGAATGGATCGTAGTCGCAGATTTTTGAAACGATGGACGCCGTATGTACATTGATGCCATCCATGCGAAACGGCGAAACCGTTGGTCGTGTTTCAAACATATTCGGATGATTGCATACTTTTCGCAGCTGCATCAACACATTGATAACACTCAACAAATTACCGGAAGCCAATGTTTCACGAGTATTTGCTCGGCTCATGAAATCGTCATACAAATATCGTTGACGCTTCGACAGTCGACACATTACGACATGTTCATACTTTTTCGGCATTTGCTTCTCCACTTCACACTTCAACCTCCGTAGCAAAAATGGCCGCAAAACCTGTCAAAATGAATAAAAGAAGAAATGATAGAAACAAATTTTGACATTATTTTGTATAAAATACATAAGACATCATTGGGCTGTGTAACTGTTTTTATCAGTGAAAATATTGCGAGAATTTGGAAAAAGAATACTATCATATAGAAATCTGCATTCTAAAGCTGGTATTTCGCGTTAAACAAGTTTAATCTAGCACCTTTGCAAATGTTCAAAGTCTAGTTAAATTATAACTGTGAACAGATTGAAAGTGCAATTTTCCGTCATCACTTCAAATACGTACCTTGTGCAAACGTTTGATAATGGAATCGTTGTACTCAGAATTACCCTCAATCATGCCGGTCATTGGGTTTGAGAACCACTCCTTGAACTCGCGATGCGATTGGAACACATGTGGCATCAAGAAATGCATTAACGACCATAGTTCCATCAAGTTATTTTGTAATGGTGTGCCCGTTAATAGCAAACGTCTGTAAACACAAATGAATGTTTGTTGAAATGAATTTCGCCAATCTTTCAAAAATTGACATAAAAAGTGAGTGGTGATTGCTTTGAAAAAAAAAAGAATTTAATCAGACAAATGCCTCGTGCAGATTCATCCGAAGGAATGCTCACGCTCTCAAAGATAGAGAACCAGAACTGATTCAGCAGGTTGGTAGAAGTGGTAACATCATTAAACTCTTTCTCATGTATAAACAATTTAGAATTGAAATTCCAAACTTATTTTAGAAATAAATAAAATACTTACTGTTCTGTTTGGAAGTTCAATAGGAGTTGCCATCGCTGTGATTTGAAATTTTTGATATTCTGAGCTTCATCCAAAATCAAATATTTCCACTTTTTTCGTCGGAAACTTTGATGATCCTGTATAACCAATTTGTATGAAGTGATACACACATGAAAAGCGTTCACTTTCGTCCAGCCAATACGCTTTTGTTTACGTTCCTTTTGGGAGCCATAGTATGTCAAGATCTTGAAACCGGGACACCACTTTTTAAACTCCATTTCCCAATTGAGCATCACTGATGATGGTACCACTATCAAATGAGGTCCCCAATTCCCTTTAACACATGCCAAATGCGCGAGCAACGAGATGGTTTGAATGGTCTACAAAAAATACAAAAATATGATTCAGCATTCGATCAAAGTTGGATAATTTGAATTTAAATAATTTCGACACTTAATGATGATGATCAAAAGAAATCGATGGGATTTACCTTTCCAAGACCCATTTCATCGGCAAGGATGCCATTCAATTTTCGATCGTGCATTGTCACCAACCAATCTAGACCGATATGCTGTAAATAGTGTATCAGTAGTAAAATATTTCTATTTTTTTTTATTAAATCCTAATTTCAAAACCAGGAGATCATAAAACTGTCAGACAAATGCCTCGTACGAATTCATCCAAATTTGTTTAATTACAATCACAAAAATAGTGATAGCAAGTAGAGTTCAGATGGTCGGTAAAAGGGTAATCATCATAAAGTTTGTTTTCGTTTTAGTTTTAAATTTAATTAACATAAATTTATTATTATAAGCCAAGTTTAAAGTAAAATAAAAAAGCCTTGTTTTTGAAATGTCAAAGCTGGAGACTAATTTCAATATGCAATCATAACGTAATTGTTATTGTTTCGAGGGTAAACTTTCAACTTTTTCTATGTAAATTTATCTGTTTTTTTTATCACAACGACATTTTTCATCTAGAAAAAATTCGATACATTTCACCAACCTGGTATTCACGTAAGGTGTGACGCAGTAAAAATGGTACGGGTGTCACGACATTTGTTGAGGATAATGTGTTTCCTTTTGGCTGAATGCTCTCAGCTATTGCTGCAGCATCGTTTATGAGATCATCTTTATCCGCCTATAAAATAATCAAAATTGGTTTTATCGTTTGAAGATATACTCAAATTGAGTAACTCAAAAGAGTTTGAATTAAATAAAATTTGTTGTCGCAATAATTTTCTCGTCAATTCTTATCGCTCTAAAATTCACGTATGAAACATACACAAATGAGTGATGCGAGTCGGACAAGAAACCATTGGGATCGCGTTAGTTTTACTCTGTGCATAATAGCGTACTTTAGTTGACATGAGGGGCATACAAAATAGTTACACGCAGAACGCATAAAATATGCTACTGGTCGAAAAAAGTGATTGTTATGCACAATTACATCGTAGAATCTGTCAAATATTCTGTTGAAGTCATAGATTTGGTGTGATTTGTGTGGTTTGGTATTTAACAAGAGATTTTACCTGAGATTG
The DNA here is from genome assembly GCF_009176505.1 of Sitodiplosis mosellana. Classification (NCBI taxonomy): domain Eukaryota; kingdom Metazoa; phylum Arthropoda; class Insecta; order Diptera; family Cecidomyiidae; genus Sitodiplosis; species Sitodiplosis mosellana. The sequence continues at coordinate 3,869,222 of NW_022601411.1, forward strand.
CTTATTTTCATCCTCTTCCAGGAGGCTTTTCAAGCCAAAGTCTTTGTTTTCTTCATCAACCATCTCTTCGTCTCCATCATTATCACTGAACTCTTCACTATCTTCGTCCTCATCATCATCGTCTTCATCGTCGTCCTCAACGGTTGTCGCTATATGATTACCAGTATAAATGAGAGTTATTTAATTTTCTTTGAACTGTCTAGTTAACAATGTGAAAGAAATGTTTGTGTAGAAAATTCAGACAAATGCCTCGTTCGATTTCATCCAAAATGCAGTGCAAGGTCTCAAAAATAGAGTTCAAGCACTAGGTTCAGCAGGTTGGTAGGAGTTTTAACATCATTTCAATTATTTTAATATATTTGAAGAAAAAAGAACGCAAATAAAATCAAATCACTTACAATCATCGTCTGAGTCCAGTTCCATACGCTCGATTTTTCGTTTCGAAGTGTAACGCTTGCTGCTCGCTTCCTGCAAAATTAAACCATTTTCGCATTAAGTTTTAACATACACCCAACATATTTTTCTATAACATTTTCTAGTTTGTCAAAAACTTGTAACTGTCAGAATACGCTGACGCTTCCACTCTACGCTATTATTCTGCGCTTCATGCTTAAAATATTCCTTCAACTTTGTATCAAACTGTGTATAAAATAAGCGTAAGCATGAAAATGGTATAAACGTAGCGTGCGCAAGGAATACACGCCGTACATTTTAGCGAACTTTTTTAACTATAAAAATTGGAATAAAACTTCTATTTGGAAGAAGTTTAACTTACATTTGATTCTTCCTCAGCCTTAAGTTCAGTGATATTTCCACGTCTTCTGGATGCCAAACGTTTTGGTGCCTCCTGATTTGTATCATCATCGTCATTCTCAACTTCGCACAAAATTATTTTATCGCGATTTTTCAAGTAATCGGATAAAAAGTCTAAATCGTCCAAATCCATTTCGGATTCTTTTTTTAAGGCGGCTATTTCGGCTTTTGTATCGGTTGCTTGTTCTTCCTCTTCTTTGGCAATAGTTTCTTCGTCATCATCGGATAATGCATTCCCAGGCAAAAACTCGTCTGAAATATTATAAGAACATTTTCAATGTTAACATGTTTCAATTAGGAAATAATACCATATACAATTTTCAATTGAAAACGATATTGTCAGACAAATGCCTCGTGCAGATTCATCCAAAAAAAAATGTTCATCCTCAAAGATAGAGGATGAATATCGATTCAGCGGGATGGTAGAAGTGGTAACATCATTCGTGTTCTCTTTTGATTAGTATATTTTTTTGGAAAGTGTTAAAACAAAAATTGAATCGGTAAGAATAATCTTGACCTGCCAAATGGAGTGAAAATAAATGTGAAACATAGAGTTTTTTTTTATATGGAGTAGTTATTGTAAAGTCCATATAAAAAAAACTCTATGTTTCACATTTATTTTCACTCAATTTGGAAGGTCAAGATTATTCTTACCGATTCAATTGGAACTCACCGTCTGATGCTACATCTCTTCGTGGTGATGATCTTCGGCTGGAGTTAAGACTAACGGCGGTGGATGTGTTGGCAGTGTCGGTAAGAGATTTATTCATACCGACAGCCAGTTGTTGTGAATATTTTTCCGTTTGATCAACAATAAAACTTAAATGCTGATCCAACGCTTTTTTCCGTTTCTCTTTTATTTTAGTCTCTTGTTTGAACTCCACTAATTTTTCGACATTCGACCAAAAGATTTTGATTTCCTTCGCAATGAAGCCGGCGATACGTTTCAATTGCAGCTCCTTGGCCTTTTCGGCTTTTTGTGCTGCCAATGCTTTATCGCTAAAATACTTTTGTACCATACGCGCGCATTTTTTAGCAGCCGCTTTTTTCCATTTTCGTTCTTGGGCAAAGTCGGCAGCTAGCCAAACCATTTCTTCGAGCAAATAATCCCAGTGCGCTTTGGGTCGTTGTGGCTCTTGTAACTTTGGCAAACGTTTTTCTGTCCACAATCCTTCACGCTGCAATTCCGATATCCTCTGCATGACAGATGCCTCTTGACGTACCTTCATAAATTGTTCCTGTGGCCCATTGCTACTACCAGCAGTAGCGTTTGTTGTTTGTTGAGTATTCGTAGGCGTTGACAATGAATATGTTTTCTTTGTTTCGGCTATACTTCGTTTTGGCGTATCAGGTACTAACGGTGTTCCACCTGCAAAACACATTTATGAACATACCAATCAGTACAAAAATCCATTAATGAAAAAAATTCCAAAGTTCGAAAATAAAGTAAAATTCGTTCAATAAAAATAAAGACATTATAATATGAATTTTTGCGCGGTTGTTACGATTTTCAACAAGATTATTTATGTATGTTAGGGGGTTTTTCATGATCTGAACAAGAGAAATGGTTCTGCATCAATTACAAAAAATGTCTAATTTGAATACATGTTTTCGTGTTTTCGGAACGCTACCCAGCATCTGTAAAATTCAAACGTTTGAAATGACAACCATTCCGACTACTCTGTGTCAATCGAAGTGTAAACAAACTTCTTACAAGAATTTCGATTTGTGTATTGGTTTCACATTAGGCGTTTGATTTTGGGACCATTTTCGCAAATAATTTACCAATTGTATTTTGATGGTGTATTTAGTTTTAAGCCAATTAAGTTAACTTTTTTTTTGTTAAGTAGTTTTTCATTATGGCCCGTGGAGCCCGTGGAGCCCGTGGAGCCCGTGGAGCTCGCGGAAATGGAAGTGAGGAGAGGTTATCAACAGTGAAATTGGAACTAACAACCATCATCCAAGAACCGTATCGACTGATTTTGACAACAGTGATTGGGGAAATGGGCGTCATGGCAACGCTAATCTCAATCCTAACATCGCTCCATTTCCTATATCTGGCAAGTTTTTTCTACATTTTGGATTGTTTCGCCACATACATTGTACGATCATCTTGACCCGTCCGTATGCGAACGGTGCAGTGCGACTGCTTCTTCTTCTTAACTAACACATCTATACATATAAGTCGCCATATTGGTTATAATGTTCACAAATGGCACGCAATACACTGTATACATTTTCAATATGGTCGCGCCCATTGTGTACGACAGTGTGAAGAAGAAGAAGCAGTATTATAAGAAACTGTGTATGGGTTTACATAGGGATGTCTTGACCCGATTCGATTCAATCAAATTGAACAAAAAAACATTGTTCTTGGCAGTCGATGAATTCGACAACGAGTTTACTTAACGGCGATGAAATTATCAAAAAGTGCTTCTACGGTGTGCTGCGGCAAAACTATACCAAAGATCATATCTTTATGGACCCAGGTTTCGGGAAAATAGTTATTACCATTCTTGGCGCATGGTTTCCATGGCTAACGAACACGTATTTTGGCAATTCGTTCAAATTCTTGCGCGAACAATAGCAACAAACGTGGAAGATAACCTCAAAACGCATTGCGAACAGCGTCTTCGAAATGCGATGCTACGAACTGAATCACATGTGTCTGTCTGGAGATCTCGAGTTGGACGAATTATTCGATAGTGAGGATATCAAAAATGCCATCAACTACACATACAAACGAAGAGATTCCACGTGAGACAATGCAAATGCCATACTGAAATTGAACATGCTGTTGAGAGAGCTTTTTCTTATTAGCGCACCTTACAGCTTGGATGATCCAGACCAATTCAACATCAAAGAATTCGTAGAATGCAATTGGTTCCTAGCATTACGCACGTTCGTAAAAATACACAGCGTAATATCTATTGCAGGCAAGCTGATTGCAGCCTTCAAAAGACGTGGCAATTGTGTTGTTCGGTTGGTCGATGAGTACATGGCATCACAACATTGAGCCAGATGCTTCAAACGGTTCCCGATATGGACGAAGAGAAAACGATTCAAGAAGTGCAACGAATGCCCCACCAGATGAACGTGTAAGACTTTGTAAATTCAAAATCCAGCATTTAGCATTAAAGTTTTTTTAATAAATATTTTCTAATAGTTTATTGGAGTTCTGAAGCGTTGCACTTAGTGGGCTATTTCAGGTGCATAAGATGTCTAACTCTATGTGCCACACATGAGTGGTTTTATAGGCGTTATTTAATGATCTGAACATTCATCTTCATTTTTCGGTATGACAATGTCAAATTGACATCAGATTACCGTGATATGGATATGATTTCTTCAATGCATCATATGACGGTAAGTAAAATTTGTTCAACGCTTCGGAGCAAACTATGTCACAAAGTAGTATTGGTTGTAATATCGCACAGCAGAGCGATACAATACATATAAAATCACTATGCTCACCAATAGTAATAGTGGTGATCTGTCAAATTACCAATAGAATTCGTGCATGTTGTAAAAGTACTTCTGTGTGAGTAATTGATGCAGAATTCTTCTCTCTTTAATTCAAAATCTATCATTTCTCTTTTTCAGGTTATGAAAAACACCCTAATTGTATGTGCAAGAAAATTCCAAAAATTAACAGAAATTCAAAACATTACTGGAATTGATATGTGACAATATCTCACACCATAGAAAATTTGATTTTGGAAAGGAAATTTTCTGATGGGAACCGGAAATAAAATTTTTCGTACGGAACTACATTCTAAATCCACACGGTCTCTTTTTATGATGATACTAAAAGTCATACGAAAAATTTGAAGCACCCAAAAGCGCTATAGAAATAAAGAAGAGAGCTAAAAGAATAGGATGTGGGGATAGTTACAATTTTTGACTAAAAAATCGCTCTTGTATGGTAAGAATATCACCAGCGCTCAAATCAAAATACATGCAATGTTTCTAGCCGTGAAATCAAAATATAAGCAAAAATTAGAATCATGCCAATGAATCTCATTTCAAATAAACGAATCGCATTGATTCCAACTAAAGACGTGTCAAAAGGTAACTTCAGTGGAAAACATTCAACTCAGAACATTTAAAATATAATACATTTTTATAATCGACTCTAACAGAGAGCTCAACAAATGAACAGAATTTCAACATAAGTTAGCAATTTAAACGGGTAACATTGAAAGAAAAATGTAATTAAATAATAAAATTAAGAAATAAATATAAACAAGATATAATAAAAAACAAAGAATTTGAGGGAAAATAATAATGATATAATTTATAGGTGCTACCTGGCACCAGTGGCACAGTAATTGATGATACTGGAATTTGACCAAAGACCATACCATGACGACCACCTTGTGGTCTTCCGGGCACATTACCTACGAAAATTAATTTGATTGTTTTGATTTGTGATTTTGTGAGTGACAGAGTAAGATAGACAGGATATGCAATTTTTTTGGTTTTGATTCAAATGAAATGTGAATTTTAGACAAAAATTTGATAATTTTTTTGTTTTTTCTTAATAAACGAAAAATGAAAGACTAAAAGAAACAAAAATAATTTAAAAAAAAGGAAATGAAATTATGTTTTTCATAATATGTGTGTTGGCGTGTATGTGAATCCACAATACAATTTTAATGGATTTCTTTTAATTTAAACTTTCTCTCTAAGTTTCTTAAGCTAAATTTGATTCTATGTGTATTGTAGTTGTTGTTGGTGCTATTGTTGCGAACCTAAACTCTTAGACCATTCGATCATTCTCTTGCCAATTTGATCTAAATATTCAATAAAATCAATTCAAAGTTTTGAAATGAATAATATAGAAATTTATGGTCATTTTTTCCAAAGATAAAATAAGTAAACCAAAGAAAAACTTCATTTTCAAAGTGGTTGTGATAGAGAAGGGTTCGATTTATAAGTCGGTTCACTATCAATCACTCAATGTCGATGTGCGCGTTGAACCAGAAATCGGTGCATCCTACTCCAAAATTAGGAAATGCGCTTGAATTAACCATGCGCCAAAATTGAATTTAAGCAAATTTGTTTCGGTATTTACACATTTTCAATAAAAAAAAAACATAACGAACTCTGATTAAAAATTACGAATTTTGGCACAAAACAAAATTGTATGCATGAGTAAATGTATCTAGTGTGTGCAGTAGTAGAGAGTATTTTTTTTAGTGTTTTACACAAAAATACAAAGAACAAGAAAAACTCAACAGTCATACAAATAAAGAAACAAATCAAATAAAAAAATGAGTCACGAGAGAAATTTAAAAAAAAGACTAAACGAATCGAAAAGTTCAAAAAGGAGAAGTTTGCTGACAGTTTTGTTTTCTGTAAAACGCGCAATCAAAAGGAAAAGAGTCAAAATAAGCCGTGTATTATTCTGAGCGCGGTTCATCAATGTGTTAGTGGAGTTTTGAATATTCAAAGTTTGTTAGTTTCCGTTGAAAAATGGTGGGGCAGAAAACATTCACAAAAAATAAAATTCGAAACAAAGAAAACAAAAAAAATAAAGAAAAAATATTTTGATAAGAGAGACTTAAAACTGGACCAAAAACAAACCAAACATCAACGGAAAAAGGTGTTGAAAAACATAAATAAAAAGTTTTGAAAAAAAATCCGGAGGAAAATTGCATGTCTTTCTCGTTTACCTAATTGACTAAGCTGCACTACGGCCGCTGGTAATGTGGTTGAGATTGCGACCGGTGTAACACCAACGCCTGGAATTTTGATTTCGACGCCTGCCAAACGAGAAAACGGGGAATCGTTCAGGTTTCGATTTTGATTTTGATTTAATGAAAAAACAACTGCTTTTTTATGCATTAGAGACACAAACAGAGACAAACACATATTTCCGAGAGTGATGAAAATGAGAGAAAGCCAAACAAAATAACGAAAAAATATTAGAATTAACAATAGAACATAATAGCTGCTTACCGTGTGGTGAATTCGTTGATATGAGTGGCGGTGGTTGAGTTTGAGTTGCATTCTGTGAATGGATTTGCTGACCAACGGTTTGTATTGTTGGTGATGCTGTTGATGTACTTAGTGTGGTTGTTGTGATGCTGGCCGATGTTGTTTCGGCACTGTTCGGATCCAAGCGATATTGCTTCATGAAACTTGCAAATTCCGCTGTCATCGCCCTTCGACGCCACGTGTGATAATCCATCATACTACCGCCGGTTTGAAGAAAATAAATTTCGGCAACATTATCCGCATGATTCTCTTTGATTTGCTTCAACCGAAGCAGTCGATGATTAAGGTTTCGTTTCTTAATTTGGCTAATACTGTCGGCATCTGTACCCAGCACTTGGGCACTGCGCTTTTTCGCGAGTAATTGTTGCTGCTGATGAATAGTAATTGTACCCACGGTAGACGAATCAGACGTTACACTGGTTTTTAATGGCGTTAATGTATTTGAGACGGGTTTTGTTGCTATGTTTAGGAAAAAAAACCAAATTTGTGGCATGAGAATGATTTTGTTTTGTTTTGTTTTATCTTGGCTTGTCTTTGCAATCATACAAAGCAGTAATCATTGCTACTATTGACATACATAAGATTGTGAATTTCCAAACAATTTTGATAAAATGTATTGTGAATAAACACTTACTTTCTGTGCTTTCTATTATTGCTAGCACTCCTGTTTGCGACGTGACCGTTTTCGTTACTTCATTCAAACTTTTTGAATCACAATTGTTCGATACACTATTACTACTGCTGCTGCTGCTAACGAATGCATTTTGCGTTCTCATTTGTCGTTTTGTCTGTTGAAGACTGGAATATTGTTGTGAAGATGTCAGAAAACCGCTGCTCTCGTCTACCTTCCCACTTCGGACAATCGATGTGGTTGCTATACTGCTATTGTTTCCGCCGCTGTTTATACATATACTGCTGGTAATGTCCCGTATTTGTGAATCGGCTCGCGACGGAGAAAGCAGGAATTTACCGTGCTTACCCGGCAGCGCACGTATTTTCGGTTCTTTTTCAATGCACGTACCTTCCGTGCTCTCAGGTAATTGAGACATTTGAGATATTGGCACCGCAGAAGGACCAATATGGGAATTCTGTTATAGTTGATTGAAAGGAAGAGGGGGAGATCAATGAAATAAATATAAATTCATTTGACCAGAGGAGAAGAGAGACCGGGGAGTATAATAAACCGGATATCCGATGCTCGTTCACATAGAAAAATCAAAATATTGACGAAAAAACGCGTCCATTCTTACCGAAACTACTAAGCTAGCACTTGGATTCGGAATCGATCTGCGGTTTACTACAGCAGGAGTGAAACCAATATTTGGTCTCTCTCCTGCTGATTCACCTTCATTCATGTTAGTAGCATCTATTTGAGAAAAAAAATCTCGTATGAAATATAAAGAATAATCCCACTTTCTGCAAAAACGTGTGGTTAAACATCATTGGCGAAAGTGAACACTAAACAGTAAACACATTTTGATGCGAGACGACGAATTCTGAGAAATACTTCCAAACATTGAACAACAGATCGTTGAGAGTGTACAACTTTAGTAGACAATTATTTTGTGCCATTTATTTGACAAATCCTATTAGTTGGTGAAGCATATACGTATGCAACACAAGATCTATTGAATGAACGACTTGTTATGCTCAGCGCACTTTCGAGTATTGGACATTAGTTACGCACAGATATCCATTATACCGGTATCGCTATAGTTTTGTTTTTACCAATACGACTGGCTTTACTCAATCAATACCTTACCACACTAAATTACACATTGGTAGCGGTATTTTTTTTTTCTATCGATTTCCTTTCTGATTAATCTATTAGGATTTATTGAATTGCTGCTTTAAATACACGCTGAATTGAAAGAAAACGGCCTAATCTCCAACATAAATTGATCCCGGCCCGGCGAATTATTCAAAAATTACTTTGAAATCAATTAAAAATAGTGGCATATTCACAAGATATATAATATAGCATGATCGTGTAATAGAAATTATGTCGTAAAGGAATCTATTACAAGAATCGAGAAAGATATTATTTTGCGCTTTTTCAAGTTCTACAAAAAAATTGTCGGTAGAAGTTAAAGGGTTACAAGAGAATGATACCGCAAGAAAAAAAAACTTTCAATCCATCAATATGATATCAAAAATGGAGAAAATACACCTTCAACTTAGAAAATCCGACACAATTTGACGAAATAAGAAAAGCAAATCACGAAACAAACGCCAAAGAAGAAACACAAGAACATTTAATCTCGGACATTTCGCATATTTAAATGGTTTGTATGAGCTTGATATATCAGAAGCAGTCAGAAGGGAAATGTATGTAAAAAATATGAAATATAATTTTAAAAAATTGTACAGAAAACAGGCGGAAATAATTCTAATTGTGTAAAAGCAACTCGGTATGCTATATAATGTCTTGATTTTATCGTTTGTATATGGTTGTTGTTGTTTTTGTATGGTGTAGTTTGGTGTCGTATTCTCTCTCTGTACTCGTTCGCTAAACGCGCAGCCATCTTTGAATAAAATTGATTTTATATTTTTTATGTCGTAGACAACGCCATACTTACTGCCAACAAAATCACAATTTTTCCGAATTATTCATTACCATCGATCGTTTAAAAAATCACCAATCGATAGCCAATAATTTAATAAATGTTTTTCACATAAACGTTTTTAATATTTTTCACTTGATATTAGTGAATTTTTGCAATTTTCCCAAAACACGAACCAAAAAATATTCCACTTCTCTTTTGAGGTTTTTTTCTCTCTATAACGCTGGTTGCACACAACCAAAAAGTTTCAAACGAATGAAACAGAATAGGATGAAAACTAAATAGAATTCAGCTGGGGGAGAAAGGGACACACTACGAGCAAATTGTATATACGGTTGAATTATAATGTTTTTTATTCTCTTCTTCTTCTTCTTTTTCTCTTCTTCAATTGTATGCACACGACAGTTTTCAAATATGATACTCACAGCAGCTCAGTATGTCGGAAACTGAATTCAGTTCATCGGTTTATGCTGCGACCAAGCCTACATTTGTGTGTCGCACAAATACCCAGCGTATATTGATATCGCTCTAACCCGCAGTGTTGTTGTTGTAGCAGAGCGAAAATGAACCGCTTACGATGCGGTACAAATATAGCATTCCGGTCATGTTGCAGGGCTGTCCAGCCGCAGCCGACTGCTATAAATTTAAAAAAATTTTGAAGAATTATTTATTCTTTTGAAAATAAATATGCTTTATGTTCGCATATTGTCAAAATTTCAATGGTTCTTTTTAGAGAAAGGAAATGTATTATTTTGTAAATAGATTTATTTGGTTGCTCACTTACGGTTCAAAGTCTTGGAAAATACCGCGTATTTAATTGTCATAAATGTAAATGTCAGTTAATCGAAATATATAAAAAGCATTTCAAGTTTTTTTTAAACCTAAATCAAGCCATAATTTTGTTCATTGAATAAAGTTCAGAGGTGTTGATTGAAAAGTTAAAATAAGATAACATTTTTGTGCTGGAAAAAAGATGTTGAAACTATGCACACTCAATCATGCTATGCTCAGTGATCGAGTAGTTGAAGTGCTCAAAGAGAAAAACATTGTTACTGTTTCTGAATTTCTTCACACCGATTCAAACAAATTGAAACAGTTATTAAATATTGGTGAGACAATTATGACAGAAGAAAAGGAAAAATTTATACCAAAGATAATCCGAAATTATCTCACTAAAGATGACATTTGAAAGCATATTTCAATTATTCATTTCATAAAATTGAAAAAAAAAATTATCTCCATACTTTCTATAGATTTGATCGATTTGGGTACCTTGAAAAAGGATTTATGGAGTATACTCGGAATTTTACCGATTAACGGACTTCAACATTACAATATACTTATAAATCAGTCGAATTATATTCCGACCGGTATCAAAAGGTTTCACATTCATTATATTCAATTATGTCAATTCCATTCCTTCAGTCCTTTAATAAGAACAACTCTCAGTTTAGATGAATTGCTGGGCGGTGGTGTTTTAAGTGGAGGCCTGATCGATATTTGCGGCCTGTCAGGTTCAGGAAAAACGCAACTATACACAACGATCGCCGTGAATTGGGCTACCAATGATGATATTCACACGTTTGTTGTGGATACCAAGGGAGATTTTTCGGGTGATCGAATAAATCGAATTCTGTTGAGCCGCGACGAATTGGGTGCTGATAAACGTAAACATATTATGCGTAATATCAAAGTGGAAAAATGCAATAGTCCGTTCAAATTAATAGCACTTATGCGACGTTTATTGGATCAAATGTCCTCGCATCCAAAGGTTAAGTTACTTGTCATCGATTCATTGCCGACCCTATGGTTTCTCTTTCACGGCAACAAACGAAGTTTAAACCAACGAAATCTAGCAATCCTTGCTGACCTACTGAGAAAATTGGCTGTGGAATATTCAATTGCTGTTATAACGATAAATATTGAAACTAGAACCACTTTCGTTGGGTTTGGGTGCGCAGGTGATAAGAGTGCAATCGATGATGCGAACCAAAATGAAATGGATTTGATGAATCAAACGGAGTCGCCAAAGACAACGTCGGCTTTGCTGCCAGCACTTGGAAAGCACTGGAATTCAATATGTTCATTACGTTTACGAATCGAGCGCAAGCTTGATTCTACTAATTCTAAATCGATCTTTACAACGACTGAACCATCAAACGAGCGAATAATTCGAATTTTGAAAAGCAACCAAAACCAAACGGATATTCACTGTATGGTGCATCTTACGAATACTGGTATCACTTGATTCAAATCATTGCTGATTTCTCCCTTATTTTTGTTAAAAATTCTAGAATTGCGTCTACAATTCTTCTTTCTCAAAATTCATTTGAACTTAAAACTGTAAAAAGACTCAAAAAGAAAAACTGATAATAAAACGTATCATAATAAACATTTTGAGGTCTACTAAAAACGGTTTTTCCATGAACATTTTCTAGGCCGCGAAAAACGGCAGTCGAAAGAGACACACATACATCGACAGACGAACAGAAAATTTTATATATATATATATATATATATAGATATAGATTCTTTTTATTCGTGTTTATTGTTGTTGTTGTAGTTTTTGTTGTAATAAAAAATCACATTGTTTCTGTTTTTCTCGCTTGAGAAAAAGATACGTTGTACAAATTAGTTCGTATCCGTTATGGTAATTATAATTGTTGGGAATAATCAAGTGTGTGGTGCTCAGAAGTATTTTTATACAGAGTGCACAAAACGTCAAAAACCGGGTTGAAGCTGATGATGCATGCATATTGGTGTATAAGCAAATTACATGTTTTATTTCTTCAATGTATTGTAGGCCTTTATCACTTTTTTACTGGGTATAATTGAATCCCCTAAACCAGGACGTTTCTTATTGTTTGCTTTCGATGTGGTGGTTCCGGTGACTACCTTCGGTACACTGATAGCTGGTTGTGTGTATGCATCTTTATCAGTTGTAATGGTTGACTCAGCCACGTGCAAATCAGAATCATGTGCATATGTACAATTCGACCCAAAACGACACCGACCCTTCCGATAGTTCCAACAAATCTTTTTGCCATTTTTCATATGTGTGTGGGCATCAGTTTCAACCTGTCAAAAATAATCATTTTTATAGAACCTACACCAAAATTCACGTGAACCTACACACCATTTTCACATGTTTTTCAAGACTGGCAATTTGATCAATTTCTGCTTTTTTATACGGATTATTGAACACTTGTCCGGAATTATTGTTTCCATTCAATAAAATTGATGAGGCACTTGGTAGAACCGTTTTCTTTGTATCGCTGAAATAAATAATCCCTCATTAAATATTTTTCAGGAAAATTACAATTTTCGATTTTCATTAAATGCGATCTAATTTACCTTACTCGTTCGTCCGAACTGTCACTAGAATCGTCATCTTCATCGTCATTTATATCGTTCGCGGAGTCAGATGGAGATCTTAAAAAGTTTTTCACATAATTGTTTGACGATATGTTCTTTATATGTGTATTTTCGTCATTTGAATCACTGCTGGATCCATAGTCAGCGGATACCAATGAATTCATTTCGTTCTTTATTATAACAAGAAGAATCGCAATTAAAATGCGCTTCGACGTAAATCGACAGCGTACGCGTTTTCGTTGATGAATTTTGTATGCTTAAAAAACAACACAAACAAAACGACGCTTTTCATAACACAACAACGATTTGTTTAGGGTATGATATATATAGTTGTTGATGAAATGCTAATGATAAGACAAAAAGAGAGGCATATTGTGTGTGTCCCGGGCCAATTCACATCAGACAACACTATTTCTCGTTGGACGAATTTCAACACAAAATAAATCGTTCAGTTGTCATTATTTCGAATATAAATGATGAAATTCGAAGAAAAAACTGAAACTACTGAGATTTTTAATGGATTGTTAATTTTATTTTCGAACCGGGTATCTTACAGGATAGTTTTTTTTTTAATTCTAAGCTGCTTAGATTCAATGCCTTGAACTAATTTAAAAAAAACGTATGACCATTTTTTCTGTCTGACGCTTAGTTTGAACAAAACAATGAGTGGTCGGAAAATATGCCGGCCGATTTAGTAAAAAAAGACACTGAAATCTTTTTTCTTTCAATTTTTGACTAATGAACAGTGCAAAATGTGAAAATATTTTAATTCTTTTTTGAATGGCTTTTCTGTTATTTTCTCAAACATTGTGATGCTATAAAATGCTCGCTAGTGCACAGATTAAAATGGAAATTGGTATATTGCAATATGCAATCTGATTTTGATTCTGAACTGTTGGCGCTGAACTTCGTTCCACGAGAGCATTTTAATCATGCATTTCATATAGTGGAAATTATAACTCTAAATCGAAGATATAAAGCAAAAAGTAAAGAAGAAATTCGACTACGCAAATAAGTTTATTTCCATTGTTTCTCTTAATAATCCACACTGAATAGTTTAATTTTACAAAAATATGTCAATAATTTTTTTACACCCAGAATTTTTTTAGTACATATTTGATAGTAACAATTTGAAAAGTTTTTGCCTACTGTCTATAGATTTGTCGTTCTATCTGTTCGGTTACATTTGTGTCGAAAGAGAAATGAGTGGTTTGGAGCGAAAATGTAATACAGAAAAGTTGAGCGGAAAAATGTCAAATGAAAAGGGATAGCTATATAGTTCACTATAGTTTACTATACAGTTTACTAAAATACTATTTTATATAGCTATCCCTTTTCCGCTCATTCATCATCGACATTTTTCCGCTCAACTTTTCTGTATTACATTTTCGCTCCAAACCATTCAAATTATTATGAATTTTCAAATAAATGTGCGAGAACAAAATGACAACTTAGATTTGATTTTTTTGCACAGTAATAATTTCGCATCTAAGTTGGTTTAACCCTTGAATAAAAACGTAGCCTCCATATTTGATTCGATTGAACAATTTTTTTTTTAATAGATCTGTAATTATTTTTTCAAACTAAATCCCAGACTCAATTAACAAATTTTTAACGTATTTTACAAGTATTTGCAATTGATTTGATATTCAATTGAAAAAAAAAATGAAGAAATATTTTTGATAGGATTCAATAGCATTTACAAACCCAAATTCAGTGGTATTGAAATTCAAACAATATTTTTCAGTATTATAGTACTTTAAAAACAAATATTTATTAAATTATGTTTATTTCCTTCCATTTATCAAATAATAATACTTAACCCAGATCAAAATAATCAAATAAATTCTTTCTTACTATTTTTTTTTTCGCAAAAAGTGTAATTATAAATCAAAATTCCAAATTTTTGTAGTAGAAAGAAGATGGCGCTTAAAATAAGTAACAATCGATATAAATAGCAAATCTTCACAAAATTTAAACGATTTCATTTTAAATGTTTATACAATTTTTGTGTATGTGTGTATTCATATGTATTTATGTTATCAAAAACGAGCCATCAAGCCGTTCCATTTATCAATTTTGGTTTATTATTCGGAGAACATCCGTTGGTAACAACAATGTCATCTAGATCTAAACCGAAAAACAGAGAAGGAAGAAAATAACAAAACGATAAAAATACACAAAACATAAGAAAATTCGAAAGTAATGAAGATTGCTCAGTAATATTAAAAATAATAATGATAATGGCAATAATAATAAAAATAAATGAATTTTCAGGATGCAAACAATAAATACAAAAAGCTCCCGTTTCTTGAGAAATAAACACAATATTCTATTATCTTGAAAAGTGTAATTACATTAATGTATGTATGTATTCATACATCAATAGTATTTAATTTGCTATGCGGTTGTTTAGGCATTTTACATAGTGAACAACAGAAAACAATAAAATCTAATATGATATACTCTATGCATAATAACTATGCAAATGCATAGCAATTAGAATGCTATATGAATCTTTGTGACAAAAAGATACTCTTAGAATATTTTGGTTTCAAAGTGCAACATGAAATTTTTTTATATAGCGTTTACAACAACAACTCTATATGAAAAAACTAAAATATTTCGAGGGTTTATTTTTTTGTCGCAATGGTTCAATTATAAATTTGTAGTAAAAACTATGGCATCTGTTTTTGTGTTTTTAAAGTTTATATATTTTAATTATTCAAATGAAAATAAAAACACAAGAAAGTGATAAAAGATAAAGTTTGAGCCATTTTATAATATGGCTCAAATAAGCTAGTTGAATGCACCCGATTGACGAACTAAACTTGTTTGAATAAAATTTCTGTTTAGTATTAAATTAATGTTTAGTAAATATACATTAAATATAAAATAAGTACATTTCCTTTTTCAAACTTACATTATATATATAAAGGGTGTTTTTTTAAATCCGTTTTTTTGATATTGAAATAAAATACACAAAAATTCTTTGACAACAATTGCTGTTGGTTTGTTTTTGTAGCGTATGGTATGCCATTTAATGTCCGACATGCAGTTCAGGGATGTGACCACCACCCCTCCTTTTTGGGGGGTCTTCCCGACACAAAATTTTTCGATCTTATTTTTTTTTCTCTTTTCTGCTTATAATTGACCAGAAAAGTTGTTTTTTGCTCAAAATATGGACGGGTTTTGGCCAAAACTTCCATGAAATAACAAAATAAATACGAATTAGCCCAAAACTCATTAGTACAGAGTGACAAAATCTGTTTTTGGGCAGTAATCTGGTTTCATCGAGCAGCCTCTATTCTCAGCCATTTGGGCAATACCCAAAAACAAATTTTCCGCTGTTTTTGACAAAATTGGTCTGAATGATCACTGGATTTAATAAAATGTCCATATCATAGCATATTTTGAGCAAAAAATCAATTTACTGGAGAAACTGTCTCGTTTAAGTTTTTTTTCCCAAAATTTCAAATATGCAATCTGTACATCATCCAACAAAATGACCCTATTTTACGGCTATGTGCTACTCCCCGTCGGGATTCATGAATTCTTTTGTTTACTCAGATGAAAATGAAACGATTTACGCTTTAAAGTTCAACAAAATTCATAAAATTATGGGAGTGTGACTTCAAAATCCCCAAAAATAGCTCAAAAATGGTCTGTCAAGAAAGGTGGGTAAAAAAGGTGAAGTGGTGGTCATATCCCTGAACTGCATGTCGGACATTAAATGGCATACCATACGCTACAAAAACAAACCAACAGCAATTGTTGTCAAAGAATTTTTGTGTGTTTTATTTCAATATAAAAAAAAACGGATTTAAAAAAAACACCCTTTATATATATAATGTAAGTTTGAAAAAGGAAATGTACTACTCTACACATTTTAATGTCACTATTAACTATAATTAACACATTTCTTTTTCCTATTACATAATATTTAAATGCAAAAAATCAATTACACAATGGCTTGATCAGCTATGAGTTAGTTTGACTAATTTGAATCTATCTTGTTTTCATTCAAAAAACATATAGTTTTCAATAGCATACAATCGAACATGATATCAATTTGTTTTCTGCATTTTTATTTTAAAATGGTTGGAATTGAATTTCACTATCCAAATTTTAGAAAAATATCATTCAAGCGAGAATAAATTAGTCGAAGAACAATGAAGTCAATAGGTGAGATTGAGTGGATGAGATTGAAGACAAGACATATTCTGACAGTACAACGCCGTACCCAGGCCAGTACAATGGGTGCATTACACCCTCCAAAATTTTTTGTTGCACCATAAAGAAAAAAATGAACAAAAAAAAAATCGATTTTGTACCCTCCAAAAAAAATTTCTGGGTACGGCGCTGTGACAGTATATTATACAGTATTATTTGCGATGTGGAATTTCCAATGGATTGGACAATGGATACGCAATATATCAGTATCAAGACTTTCAGCTGTGTTTGATTGTCAACATGGGAAGTTTGTATGAAAATCCCGGAGCGCGTTTGCATATAATATCAGAATATGTCTTGTTCAATCTCGCCCATTTTTATGACAAATTCAATCACTAAATTTGACTTGTAAAATGATTTACTTTCAATAGATATTACAACAATTTGTTCAATTCCACTCTTTTTTTAACTATCTATTCTAACTCTCTTTCTCTCTCATTTTCCGCTTCATATGTGCGTAGTTATAAGGTTAAAAATCATTAGTTTGGTGAATTTGAATTGGCAATTGGATGTGCTGTATTGTCAGATGTATGACTTTCATTGCTATGCACATAATTTTCATGGTTGTTTTGTTCACAATTAACTTTATCGCTATGGTTATTCAACTGTACCGTGCCATTTCTTTGCACTTCAGCAGCACCATAACGAGTATATGCTTGTTCCAATCTCTGGTCCTTACCGTGTAACGAATGGCAGAATTTTTTCGTTTTGCTCCAGTCTTCTTTCAACGACAGATTGAACATGGAAAACGATGGATCACCAGTCACCTCTTTCAAAATGTTTAAGAATTTTGGCAAACAATTCAACAGTTTTTCACCGTCAAGTGATGAATACGTTTCCAAGAGCATCAGACCCTTACATCTAGACAATTTGAATGAAAAACGAAGATTTTGTTCTTAAAATGAAGATGATAATGAATTTGAGTGACCTTGTAATGATTTTTTTTACCTTGGATGGCTGGGTTCTTTGTACACATCCAGTTGGAAATACTGGTTATTGACTAAGAAGCATCGCCGCTTTTTGTAAATAGTAAAATGGGCATCATCGCGTTGTGCCAATAGGTTCATGTAATCGCGATGGGTGATTTGTGTTTTGGTTTCGACTGATTGATTATGCACGTGTGGTCGTCGTAACGTGTGTGTATACGACCAATTGCCTTTTTGGCCACGTTTCCGTAACCGCGCCTGACATTTTGGGCCATTCGATTGCAAATAATGATGAACTACATCGAAATCCTGAAAGTCTGCAGGAAATTCGCTATCAGCTGGTAGCTTTCCGCCAACTAGAAATAAATAAACAAACAAAGTCAAAGTTTGAACAATTTTTGCAAGACAATCATGACCTTGAAATATGTTCAAAGGGAAATTCCAATATTTTTGACTAGAAAAAACGCCATCTAACGTCGTGCCCATAGCTAATGTTACTGTATATTTAGATAGTAGAGCTAGGGGCATTTCTCACACAAAAAATTTGAGCAAATGTGCAAAAATGTCTATTATTTCCTCTTTTTTATTGAAATTGTAAGAAAATGTACTGAAATGACGATATTGCTTGAATAAAAGTGTTCTGGAAGTGGGTTTCAGTGGATCTCAAGGATCGTTCAGAACTGCACCCGATTCTGGAAGTGGGTTTTGGTGGATCCTCAGGATGGACCAGATCCGGTTTGACAATGCCCTGGCCCATCCTGAAGATCCACTTCCAGAACCGAGAGCAGTTCTGAACGATCCTTGAGATCCACCAAAACCCACTTCCAGAACACAAGTTCAGTGTAAATGAACATTTATTTACACGAATAGATAAAAATTGATCGAATCGGACCAAACGGAAGACATTTTTCAAAATTTATAAGAATTCATTCATTCTTTTCGTGAGAAATGCCCCTAGTAGTAGAGCTTAAACAAAAGTTTGACACTATGCATAAACTTGGAAGAAGCTTGATAAATTTGATAAAAATACATATATTTCATGATCGTTGCTACTGCCCTACTCAATGAAGCAACGGACTTGTCGGCACACTCGTGGATTTAGCATTTCACTTGCTTTGGCGATTTGTGAGTTGCCGAAGCATCATATATGCAGTGGACTCGATATTTAACGTGAAATCCTATATTCGGTACATAGAAGTTGGCCGAGGTAAGATTTCGTTTGCGCGTCGCGCGTAAGCAATTCACTTGCGATATATAGTATATAGGGATTCACGTTATATCGCAAGTGAATTGCTTACGCGACGAAATAACAATATCCTCTATAAATACTTTGTATACTTTACGCGTTCAACTAGTGCAATATAGATAATGAGTAACATAAGTTGTTGATAATTAGCAATGAACTTACCTAAAAATTTGAGCTTTCGCGATGTTCGCAACAAGCGATCGCCGGTATCGATGCCCAACTTTTGGCAAACACATTCGAGCATCCGGTTGATTTTCGTTTCGAAATCGGTTGAATTGTCAATGACATCGAAATACGGATGGCCGACCCAAGCAGCGGCTGATTTATAATCCAAATCTCTAGCCAACTCAACACCTTCAGAACGGCATGCATGCTCCTAGGACCATAAAAAACTCCATACGTTTTCAAACTATCTGCTACTTTATTCAAAGTTTAATCAATTAGTTCATGCAACATTTTTACCTCAGTCGAATAGAAATCTTCAGCACCGTTGGCAGCCGATACCATATGCACAATATGATTGTAACGATTGTCACGTAGCTCGACGGCATTCCAACCATTGGCCGCCGTCATTTTTGCCCATTTATCTTTAGAAATATCTAAATCATGATAAAAAAAAGTAAAGAACCAATGTTAAAAATGATTTCTATTTCTTCCTCTTTCAACACTTACAAGCACTTGCATCCATTACGCCTCTATCACAAATAATAAGACAATTTTTGGAACAGGATTTTCCCAGCTCAAAATATGTGTTCTCGATTTGAATCATTGTCCTTAGAAGATTCTCTTGAAAATGATACGCTAATGAGGGGTAAAACATAACAAAAATAGTAAAAATAATCAATGATTTTCATACGGAATAACTTGTACAAATAATTTTTCTTGATAATTAAAAAATAATTCCATTTCTAAATCATTATCGAAAATATTATTAAATAATAAAATTGTTTCTCACAATTTTCAAGTAATTTGCATCAATGCCATGAATAATAAATGAAAATGACCGAAATTGCGATTTGGGTTTGTTAGTAAGTTCAACATGCACAAATCAAAAATGTCCCCAAGAGTTGTTTTTCCAGAGAAATCATTATCGAATAAATGCACAAAGTAGCATCAAATAGCACAAAACTGCGACGTTCAAACTGCAGTTGATGATGATGATGATATTTGCAGTTGCCTATGTTTGCTTACTTAAAATGGTTGTGCAATTATATGAAATTTACACACAAATTTTGTAATTATTCATATTTAAAAAAAAATTTGTGTGAATACAAATTATATTGACTTATTGTTTTGGAATCAGACGTGAAATCCAAATATGAATACTACTACATCAAGAGATCCGAATGCAATGAATTTGGACGAAGGCAATATAACATCAAGCCTTATCGACCGTCTCATTTAACCGTTACCGAGAACAATTCGTTTCGCTATGCGTTTTGTTTCGTGTTTGTGTGAATTTGTGTTTTGTCTAGTGAACTTTTTATGCGTGCGATGAGATGACAGATTGATGCTGAATCGGCACTTTCCAAACAGTCGTGATGCTGATGATGAACTGTTCACAGTTCGAAATGCATTCAGGCGTGTTCAAATAATTTATTATTTGTTAATTTTGTGAAATCATTTAGGTGTTAGACTCAAAACAAACAATAAAAATTATATTTCTAATATATTTGATTAAATTATATGGGAAACAACCAAATCTAATTAAGATGAGTTAATTTAAATATTCAAATATAATTGGATAATACGGCTGAGCTTTTGTAATCAACGATGATTTATGGACTAAGTTTCCATAGATAAGATGATAAAAAATGCGCTGTTGAAGTAATGATATCCAGTTTCGAAGAATATATAATCTGAAAAGTAAGTACATTTCATACGCCCTTGGCCTTGTCCAAACATTATATGTATATCAGCATATTTTCTTACAGTGACGCTCATGACACTGTATTGACATGTTATTGATACAAAGCTACTCTACGCCCATACTTTAGCTACCCGGCTTCAAAATACAACGGATTCATTTATGAAGCTCCTAGTATATTCTAATAACGGAGAAGCTCCAGCACCATTGCAACAAGTCATTTAATTTTACATAATAGTTACAGTCCAATAGCAGACGTTTTTTTTTGTTCCTGGCGAGCTACGAACAGCTTTTAAAATGCATACAGAAAACACTTAATTCGATTTTAGTGTCACGATTCATCAATTCAATGAAATCGAGGTTTTCTAATCGTATCATTTTTTAATCAAATGAATAGAATTGTGATTAGAGTATGAGTGAAAGTCAAAATAATACATCATTTCACCGAACTAATGAAAACGATTAGGATTAAGTTCTGGTGATACGTTTGGCTAGAGATCGATAGTTTGGCCGAAATATGGATGCTGCCACTGTTGTTATTGCCATCTTAAACGCCGCGAATAATTCAATCTGACCCCCTAACGATTTAATCTGATATTAATCTGAATTAAAATGTGATTTAATGCCCAATGTCGCATGACCATCCGGAGTTCGCTCAATTTTTTCATTGTAAAAATAAACTTCTGACGAGATACGTTAAAATTCAGACCAATCTAAGCAACAATGACGTACGATAATCAAATCATATGATGTATCACGCGAATCGCTGATGAATACATATTTTCTTTTGAATTTTACATGAAATGGGAATAATTGTTTTCTATTGTATCAAAAGAGTTGTATCTTTGGGAGATCACCGTTCTATCACGAATGTTTTTATTGTCAGCGTTTGATAATATTATCTTTGTTGTTCTGTATATTTTTAATATAGACTGAGAGAATTTTGGCAACTGCGTGCTCTGAAACTGAAGGAACGCTATTTTTATCAGTGTATAAGTTAAATGTTTGCCGTAAAAGAAATGGTTGCGTCTTTAGCATTCTTTCGATGTGTGTTTGTGAATTTTTGTTAAGTAACTAACTGTTTGCTGTATTTCGATTAGGATACACAATCCAGATATATGAATAACAACATATCAAGTATATCTTTCGCACTGTTTTTATTTAGAAATGACATTAAAAGGAAAAAAAGACATACACTACTTATGCTGATTATAAGACACACTCGTCGAGTAGTGTGAAAAAAGCTATAAATAGCGTTCAAAAAAACCCTGAAGGATCTTTTCTGTGTCAAATCATACGTCACATTTCGCGGAGTCACATTGGCGTGAGCGTGCGCAAAAAATAAAATAAATAAATGTGAGAAAATCTTGCAGATAGCAAAAGCAACAAAAAAACATCGAAGGCAAAAGAACAACTAAAGAAAAAAAACACGTGTTCAACTAAAAATATTCGCAAACCTTTCAATTCAGGCCTATTTTTATGTAATTCCTTCAAAGTCTCAAATACTTGTATTTGAAAGATGCCAAGAGAGCGCATTTCAACACTTGATCAACGGCCCCTTCAAACACACCGTTTTTCTCGAGTACTAACTTCTTTTTTTTTTCTTCCTCAGGGTTCAAAACTCTGGATTTTTTAATTCCAAAACAGATTCTGTTTTTATGTTTAATTATTATCTGTGACTAACTACAAATTACGATTCAAACGAAATTTCGATTTTGTGTTTTTCAAATATTACGATTAAAAGGTTATTTATTACCAATACGATATTTGAAAATTTTCATTCATACATTGTAATGTAGTACATTTCATGTAACGCCTAAATTATTGTTTGTTATGAAATAACAAACAAGACCCAAAATGAGTCATTTTGTGGATTCTAACAGACTCAACGCGTAGCGTGCACTTTCTTGTCTTTTCTCATCTCTCAAAAAATTTATGATACTTCAGAACTTTATGGAAAACTAAGCTCGGAAACTGTCTTGGTCAGTTATAATGCGATACTTTTAGCGCGAACGTTGACACTATTATAAAACGATATTCCTACACAATAGACACAAGATTTTAATAATTGTGATTCTTATTCTTAAACTGCTGCATATACTGCGCTCTCTGTTTGTGTGTAATCCATGTAGCTGTACACATTAACTCACGCCACTTATACAGGGATTTATTATTATTATTATTATTATTATTATTATGTGTTGATCCGCACGGAGGACATTGAAGTCGATGTAATCAATGAAATCAAAAAGCAGATAACACCAATCACACCAACCCCGGCAGGGAACTCGCCAATCCGTTGGCATCGCGATTCAATAGCTCTCGAATGGGAAATGAAAATGAAATGATGAAAGAAAATTCAAAAGAAATAGCTCAGAGATCATGGGTAAGTGTTGAGCGTAAATCTCAATCAAAGAAGCATACTGTCAATCGTGAAGCGATCATCTAGCTGTATATGGTATACGTAAAGCATTTGCGTCGCAACTTACAGTGCCATCTCCAGCGAATATTCATATAAAAAGTGTAAGAGAAAAATATTGAAAAAATAATATGTAAAAACTTTTAATTTGTGTTAGATTAATTTTTTAATAAAATTGTAGTAATAAAATTTAAAATTGAGATTATTACTTCGTCACTTCACATGTGTACAAAAGTTCAAGTTTCAGTGCTTTGAGTATAGTTATTCAATAAACGTCAGCAACTTCATGTATATTTACATCCGATAACAGTTGTCAGTGACACAATGAAATGTGAATAATATTTACAAAAAATGTTTTTATAAATGTGTATCAATTAAACTAGGGGCTTTTATCTCTATTTATACGAAATGGTTTATATGTGAAATGGTTAAAATTAACGGCGTATAGGCGGGTTATATGTGAAATATGCACAAAATATACGACGTTTATACGTGGTAATACGTATTTATATGAAATATTCGTTCAGAGTTAGAAGCCCCTGGCAATTAAGCAATCCTGTGGTATAAAAAATAAAACCAGACATGAATTTCATCTGTTAAAACGACGGATATACTGACTGACTCAGTAAACCACGGTCTTCAATGACGTTTAATAAATGAAAAAATGAATATTGTGATTATCTATCATTTTTGCGAGTTTCCGATTAAAATTGTGCGAAAAAAATGTATAAAATATATTTGAAGTGCAGTTTGTGTTAATCAAATATGAAAATGTTCGTGATCAAAACAATACCGGCGATGAATTTCGTATGCCGTAAAAGAACGGCGACCTACTCAACAGAAACCGTCGCACAGAAAGCACTTGTGCAGCCGTGCTGTTTACACATCGGACCTTTTCGCATACACATCGTCCGTTCATCGTGTTTCTTATGTGCCGAACGCTCTCTAGCAATTCATTCCATCACTGTAGCCATGCTTCTTACGGAACTCGGCTTTGAGCGTTCGGCGCATACATACACACATACACACGCGTGTCTGTGTACTGACTTCGTTTGTATGAAACACGATGAACGACGATGTGTATGCGAAAAAGTCCGATGTGCAAACAGCACGGCTGCACAACTGCTTTCTGTGCGACAGATTTTGTTGAGTAACCTCCAAAGTCTAGCGGCTCTACGATCGCACCGACTCATTGTTTTGAAAAAAAGTACTTCCGTAAAAAGCCGATCGATTTCTGCTCTATGGAAATAATCCTTTCAGAGGTCGCATTAGTGCTCCGATTTGTGTTTCATTTTAGTAAACAACTACACAGATTTTACGTTGTTCCCCACACAGAGATACACAAACATCAATGCAGTGTCCGCATTCATTATATATTTCGGCATCTGTCACTCTCTGTATCATCTATAGTGATGCGTAATACAGAAGATAAACGATAGTACAATATGATCGATTGTCCCTTTCGCACTTCAATGTGTGTGCGTAATACGCTATAACCGACGCTTGAGTGAAGGATGACCAATACGTACAGTCACACCACACGCTCTATATTGAAAATGTATTTTTTTAAACCTTCATTTTGATACGTCACTAACATAATTTACACTCAAGTATCTACTTTGTGTATAAAAACGCCATTTAAGGTGCTGCCATCTTGCGTATCACTCACGGAAACTTAGTACTCACAGATTGGACAAAATGACGAGCATGTGGAGTGACTGAATACGTATTGAAACAAATAGTTATTTGTTTGTATTGCCATTGCTCACAGTGATGCTCACTGCTCACGGTTGTGTGAAAAAGGCAATAAGTCATATTGTAGCATCTAACAATTTTCGTACGACGCACCAACACAAATTATTCAGAAAAATGGAACGCAGTATTTCATACAGACACCGTATCGGTGTTTACATGTTTTGAACGTGTTGCTTTGTGTGTGCGAGTGTAAAGTATTTGAATTCTTATCATTGAGAACGAACACCTAACGGTATGTTGTTGACAAATATATACTCGCAATAGCGGCGATGCGATAGTATTCGGCCACAGCACACATCAGTCGCAAATGTAGGAAGAGTGGGGATTCATCTGTGCATGTGTTGTATAGAGTCTGATTTGTTGTTATGGACATGCGGCGCCTCTTTCGGGATAATTTTGATACCGACATCGTTTCGGAGGATCTTTGATTTGGCCAAATTATTTCCATGAAACTAACTCATTAAAAACTCAGGTTTATGTTTTTATAAAAACACATTCGTAAAACCATTCTATGTCGCTACAAATCATAAGCCATGCAAATGGAAAAACCAACTCTATAAACCTGGTTCACTAGACTCTGCGAACCGACTCTGTAAACTTGTTGAGAATTCGACATTTTTGAAAACGAGTTACAAAGAATTGAAATTATTCTTGAATTCATTAAAATTTGTTCCATTCAAACAAACAGATAGCAAGCCTGTGGAGTTGTATGTATTGTAAATTTTGCACACAGCAACTCGTTCAATACATACAACTGCACAGACTTGGTGACCATTGCGTGTCTATGTATTGACATGTATATAAATAGTAGCCACTTGAGCGTTCGCATAAGCAATAACACATTTTCCCCCAAAATTAGTGTAAATTCATCCAAAAACAGTTGAAACCGCTATTTCGCACTGTATCTAGATTACTCATTCCCCTCTGAAATTTTGGTGTGTAGCTTTCTTCTAACGATTGTAGATGGCTCTATCCTTGTTCATATCACTTAGTGTGCGTCATTGGTCTGACGTTCGGTATGTACATTGTAAGGAAGAACGATACTACTACATGCGCGTGACGCTTCATCACACACAGTTCGTTATAGTGCAAAGGGGAAATAATACACACGTTCGACGCTCACTCGACACCTCGTCACACAGTTCGTTCTCATATAAGAGCGTCGTACACGTTCTCGCTCTACGCTACGCTCTGTCTGAGTAGGTCCCCAATATTTTTCGAAAAAATAACTTTTTATCAAGACATCTATCCAAAAAGTGTATTTTTGAGATAACTCTCGAACAAAAAATGATATTTTCATAGCAAAATGTTTGTAGGGGATCACACTAGAAGTTCAAAGGCAGCAGAAGTAGAAATCGTTCGTTTATGCCTAGTTTACAGTTCGCCGTACGGAAAAAATGTCTATGCAAAAATCTCCGCTTGACAAAATTTTCGAGGTGAATGCGATTTTTTTGGCATGGGAAACAATTGCCGGTTAATTGTTTTGCATGCAAAAATCGTGAAATGAATACCAATTATTTTTTGCATGGCCGGATTGGACATACAAATAAAAATTATATTCACCTCAAAAATTTATTTGCATGCAAAAATGTTCGTAAGATACTCGGTTACTTTGATTGGGGCAAGCTATGTGTTATATGCGTTGGTTATCCCAAGACACAAATAATTGCTCTCGGAACCATTACGATATGCCGTATAGATGAGGCAAAAAATTAATTTGAAATTATAAATTTTTTTTCGCATGGCAACTGTGAACTAGGCTTCAGTGAAGTGATTTAGCGGTGAAACTGAAGCTCGTGGTAGTGATTTGCTCATTTTTTTAACACAAAGTGAATCGTGTGCCACAATTTCAAAAATAAAATATGAAATCCAGCGTTGTATACAAAAAGTGATTTTGCGAGCAATGTTTCTCTGCTCATGTTTTCATGAAGCAATTTCTTTCAAAACTTATCGTTAGATTATGTCGTTGGAACACAAATTTATTTTGATTTTGTGAGCGTGATACATTTCACTCGATTACAGATTTACATTTTGCCGTAACACATTAATATTGTAACGAAGAGTCAAAGTAATGCTATTACAATTGTAATGCCAGGCATTTGGCATTACCTGTAATAGCTATTACAATTGTAATAGCTATTACCTGACCCGAAATTTTTGGGAGATTTTTGAGTGATAGACTTGATGTCTGTTGCAAATTGTGGTTCTCGACCAGAACTACAACTTTGCCATAGACACCATCTCGTTATCTCTTTTACGCGAAACCGTGAAAACCCGAATTCCTTCTTATCATTTTTTTGCGTAACTGTGAAGAGATAACGACTTGGTGTCTGTGGCAAAGTTGTAGTACTCGACCTGCTCTACATTTCTGTCGAAGAGGCAAGTCTCTTACTTCTTATCAGCTTCACTAAGAATGAGGTGGGAAAATATCGCGATCATCAGTTATAAGAGATAAGCAATATTTGTTGCAGCAAAATTATAGCAAACCTCGAGTATTACAACTTTGCCTCAGACACTAATTTGTCATCTCTTACCACAGTTCAGATTTCATATGAATTACATATGGGGACCTGTAGTCCCCAAGAACCGGAAATAGGTAAAAAGTATTAGGGACAGTCATAGTGTTAAGAAAAAGAGAGCAAGTTTCTTTCGACTTAAAAATATTTGAAGTGGAGTAAGTATTTTGGCTGTGTCTGGCTATGATAAAGGCGAGTATGTTTCATAAACCCAAATTTGTGTTAAACAAGAGAGTTTGTAGAGAATAAACAGGAGTATGTTTTTCTGACTTTGGTTGGTGAATATTATTAATTTATTCGAATTTAAGTATTAGGCAAACATAATCAATAGAAATAATCATTTGTACAACTGGCGGCTCCCAATCAAGGGGGAAAGTACTAGATTTGTATAATTCAAATAATGCAATCTAGTACAAAAATAATCCCAAATAATCCTTCGGAATTCTCAATAATGCTCAACAATGCTATTCATAATATCAATAAATAACAGCGAAATATGGTCAAATAATTGATGCTTGCGTGCATTTGAATGCCTTGAAAACAAAGTGGGTCGATAGTAGATATGAATTCCTGAGACCTAGAAGAACACAAGTTTGTCAAACGTCGTAGCAATAAAGAGAAGTATATTTTACTGCAACTAACAATGGTTGAAAGAATGTATGTTCATTTTTGGCGGGTCGTCCCGGTTTTTCACGATTTCCGCGTAACTGATAAGAGATAACAACTAAGTGTCTTCGAAAAAGTTGTAGTACTTGAGATCTTCTATAACATTGCTGAAGACAATTATCTCTTACCAATTGGGCGCAAATCAAAAACATCGGCCTATGGCATGTTTTTTTTATCATCCTTCGCGTTTTCTGCGAAACTCATAGGAGATGCAAAGTTGCGAGAGGCCTTGAGCACTATAAATATTATTTATTCAGCAAATTTATAGCGCTCGAGGCCTTCCGCAACTTTGCTTCAGACAGTTCCTACTCATGAGTTTTGCAGAAAACGCGAGTGATGATAAAAAAAAACATGCCATAGGCCGATGTTCTTGATTTGCGCCCAATTGATAGAAGATAAGAGATAACTGTCTTCAGCAATGTTATAGAGGATCTTGTGTACTACAACTTTTTTGAAGACAACTATTTGTTATCTCTTATCAGTTACGCGGAAATCGTGAAAAACCGGGACGACCCGCCAAAAATGAACATACATTCTTTCAACCATTGTTAGTTGCAGTAAAATATACTTCTCTTTATTGCTACGACGTTTGACAAACTTGTGTTCTTCTAGGACTCACCAATTCATATCTACTATCGACCCACTTTGTTTTCAAGGCATTCAAATGCACGCAAGCATCAATTACTTGACCATAGTTCGCTATTATTTATTGATATTATGAATAGCATTATTGAACATTATTGAGAATTTCGAAGGATTATTTGGGATTATTTTTGTACTAGATTGCATTATTTGAATTATACAAATCTAGTACTTTCCCCCTTGCTCCCAATACTTCAATTTAACACATTGGTTATTGAAAAAGTAAAGTATGTTTGCATGAATGGTCAAAAATATTAAGTTCTTTCGATGAAGAGTATCAGGAGTTCATAAATGTCAGCATTAGTGAGAGAACGTGGTTGAGCTCTGCTGTATTAGCATGAACGAACAATATACGAATCAATGTATAAGAGTGAAATGACAATATCACTGAAACAGTATGGAAAATAACACGGAAGAAATGCGACAACAAACAAACATTGTGAAATTGCAACGCATCGGAGAGAGTTAGAGAATCTCTTTTTCTTAAAAGCAGGAGTGAGTAAACTTGCAAATTATAGATGGATCTGAATTTTCAAAATCATATCACAAAGAGACTTTGGGGAAGAGATTCCAAATGTTCAGGTCAATGTGTTCGAAACGCATATTTTCAGTATCACATGAGGCAGATGGCCGCCATTATTTGCAGACAGTTTTTCTGCAAATAAAGAAATATCTGCAAATAAAATATTTGCAGTATATTTTTTGTGTCAGCAGAAATAGAATGCGCCTGCGTTTTCACGAAACAGTCATTTTTGTATCTGAATTGATCGCTTAGTGGAATAGCGGCCAATATGGAGGGGAGTTCTGTGTGAAAGAGAAAGAAAGTTGTTCCTTTTGTGGCGGAAACCTAGGCATCCTTATGTGCCATACGCAGAGTGGTGGAAGAGGAATCGCGCGCGCGTCTTCACAAAAAGTTTAGTAGTTGATCTGCTCTACAACGTTGCTGCAGACAGATATCACTTATCTCTTATCAGTTCCGTGAATAATCCGAAGGGAAATTTTCGCGATTTTTCGCGTATTCCGCGGAACCGATAAGTGATAAATGATATCTGTCTTGAGGGAAATTGTGGTTATAGTGTCATAACCGCCATACCGATAAAAAATTTTTTTTAAATGTATCTCATATTCCCATACAAATGCATGTAAATGTATAGGGGTCTGGCCCTCGGGTCTGTGAAATAAGGTGTATTTTTTGGATATCCTTATTTCGTCTTTTTTTTGAAGCAAAAGGATAGTTTTTTATTGGATAGATCGATAGCCAATAAAATTTTAGGAGACTACCAAAAAGCACAAGTTGCTAGGTAAACTAGAAATGTGTTAAATTAACGTTTAAAAACGAAATATACCTGGCCAGACCCGGGATTGTGGAAAAGGGTTAAATGAGATTTGATTTCGAAAAAGTGACAATTTTTACCACTGAACTTAAATAATGTAGGTATCAAAGTATATTGGAAATGATTGCTGATATTGAATAATATTGGTGGAGTATTGTAGGGAATATGGTATCAATTTTCATTTTGTCTTGTGCTGTGTTAAATAATATATGTTACTGGGTTTGGAATCTTGCAAATGTCGATTTTAATTAATGAATATCGTAGGTTTCTTCATTCAACATTTAGGATTTGAAGAGAAAGAGAGAAATAAAGATAAATACATAATCGCAACACATTTTTCAACTACAGCAACTCACCATCACTACCACCCGGTTTTTCAGCAGCAGCTGCTAAACACCGCGGACATGATGCGCTCAAATCAACATCACTATGCATCGGTATACCGTTTTTGAAACGTATCGATGGCTGTTTGCTACTTCGAATTTCATTTTGATTTGAATTAGCAATATCAGCTACTAAAACGGAAAAAGAGAAACAAAATGAAGACAACACACACACACAAATTCACTGAATCAAGCGTCTCCCCTGATTGTTATTGAAAGCATTTGGCTAGCTTCATAACGGTAAACAACCGAAACACAGTGGAGTTTGTCAAAACTATTGGCTTTGGTCTATTTATCTGTCTGTGTGGTAATGGCTTTAGCTGTGCCAGTAGAATAGGGCACATCAAAAGAGTAGTGTGGTTGATTCACGTGTTAAAATATCAAACTGGCGAACAGAACAAAATAATTAAGTGGTAGTTAAAGCAATGTTAAAATAGAAAATGCAAAAACAGAGCTCATGGGTTTCAAATCAATTGCTGTCAAATCACAAATCATCACTGTATACGCTAATTTTGTATAACTAATTATAATAAAATAGACAGAGGTCTAAAATGTTGGATTCTAGACGCAAGTCATCATTAGTGTGTAGTTCAGAGTAAGAGCGATTGAATTGAGTGTGTATAGAGTTTGAAATATGTTAGTTTGTGTATTTAAACTAAGCAACTAAACTTCTTCAAAGTCTTGTTGTTTGTTCTCGGTCACGAAAAAACACTTTATTAAAAGGGTTAGTAATAATTGAGGGTTGGTGGCAATGAAAGCCACTTACGTCATAAAATATCAAAAGCCAATTAGGTCGCAAAAGTTTCCTTCATATTTCAAGTTTTTATTATTTTTCAACTACAGGAACTACACACTAATATCTGGATCAGTAGAGAAATGCGCGCTATTTGAAAGTGGTTAGCAATATTTTTTTATAATTATATTATAATAATGCGATTTCAAAAAGACAAAAACATTCTCCATTGAAATTGATTACTTTCTATTGATTATTATTGAAATGCGGTTATCACTGATACTGAATTTTTTTTTGCGTCGCTGTTATTAAGTGCCACATTCCATGCATACTTTTTTGCGTTTATGCCTGAATCCTAGAAACCAATTGCAAAATTGTTTCCATGGGTAATTGGTAAGTGGCTTCACTCCAAACCCGATTATTCATTGTCAGATGTGTTTTTCCATTTTAATATGATTGATGAGCACGGACACGCAACCGACACACGAAATTTTGTGAACCCATTCGTATCCACGATCAACGCAATGTAAACCGCATAATGATACAATACACGGAAACAAAAATCCACCGACAAAAATACGGGCTGAATATTAAGCGCCTTTGTACAATAGTATAATGGGCTAATTGAATTAATGTTCGTCT
This sequence comes from Sitodiplosis mosellana, assembly GCF_009176505.1. NCBI lineage: Eukaryota > Metazoa > Arthropoda > Insecta > Diptera > Cecidomyiidae > Sitodiplosis > Sitodiplosis mosellana. The sequence continues at coordinate 3,901,339 of NW_022601411.1, forward strand.
CATTCTTGTGCGAATAACACATTTTCCGATAATTGCCACCAATGATCGAATTTTACATAAATATAAGCAAACTTGAAGACGAGCTTGCAAGCATAAAACGAAACATAATCGATAAGCGTTTGGAGATAACATGTGAGAGTTTAACTTTCAAAGTCCACACCAACCAGCACCATTGAAAAGCACTATCCAAAAGGTAATATTTTAACTGGTTTGTATTTTTATTTGAACTGATTTTCATTCAGTTTCGACTCGTACTTATTTTTTGCACAATTTACCATTTGATGATGGTCCTCAAAAGAGCGGAACGTCGCAGATAAAAAATATAAACAAACGGCTTTAGCCACACATTTCTCTTTTGTTTTGTTGTTTTCTTCATGACGACTTTTTAGTCTGATTTGCAACGAAGTTATCAATAATGAGTGCCTTCACTAGAACATGTTCATTGATATGCACGCGCAAAAGAAAGATTTTGGGTCACGAAACGTCGATGTTCATGATATCATTCGCATGCAATGGCAGCTTACATAAATTGTTGATTTACTTTTACCGAGACTTGTGACATAAGGCCTAAATATTGGTATCTAAATGAGTAATTCTTGGAACTAATAAATACTTTGATGAATGATTTGAGTATTTGCAATAATAATATGGTTTTGATCTTTGATACACACAAAGCAGTAATTTTGGAATAATTATGTATTAGTGAAACGTAAAACGATGCATGTTATCCTAGCCTTTTTCTAGGCGTGCCTTACAAGAAACTGAAGTGAGATACTAGAATTCACTTCGGCAAAGTTGTGGTATAAGCAGTGTTCTACAACATTTCGAGCAAAATAATGTATGTAAACATGTAAATTGAAGAATACAATTTTCTTTTCAATCTCATTTTAGTTTTTTGCCGCTATCACTTAAAATTTTAGGGCGAAGACATAATCTTAAATATTCCATCTCACTCACCAGCGCTATCTGTCATTTCAATTGATCCCATTTCCGGGAAAATATTATTTAGAGATTACTATGGGATATTTTTATCTCTATCATATTCTCTCCATGCAAATTTGACTTGAAAACCAGAGAGGAATATGAATTTTGTACTGCAGAAGCGTTGCAACAATGACATGATTACGCAACGCATGAAAAATATCTGATATTTTTATGCGATATTTCTATCCCATATGAATAAAAATATTCCATAGTAATCTCTGATTTTAGTAGTTTTAGAATGCATTTTTGAGGATTATGTCAACACTCCGAAAACAACAGTTTGTTTTTTTCTTTCTCTTTTTCGAAATTTACGTGATTGTATCAAGAAAAACACATCTCTCAATTTAATCCCATTTATAAATGGGATATAGAACATAAAAGTTCTTTCATAGTATTTAAAAGCTTGCATCCAAACAACTATAAACGTCATCTGTGGTTTTTCTCTGAGGTAGCAAGAAGCGGCGTTTGTTTTTGCCATGCATTCCTTGTAAATTGATGATTTATATCGCGATTTTGTGTTATTACATTATCAAATATGAATATAATTAATATTAGCATATATGCTAACACTTGATTCAAGTTTTTTTCTCTCTGTTATATAATCTTCCTTATGCAAGAGGAATCGTATTGTGGGACATTTTTGAATTGTCTTGCAATGAGTCCCCAGAAAGAAATTGACACTAGTTTGGCGCTGGTTTGCTGCTCTCACACCACACTACACACAGTATGCTGAAGTGTGTGAGAGGTCCAGCGGCAGCATACGGTGTATTGGTGTTTTTTCGGCAGTAGTATTTTTCTACTAAAAAAATACGAATTCACCGATCTTACACTCACAAATACCAAAAAATAAAAAACCAGCGCCAAAATGGTGTCAATTAATGTTTGGGTCATATTTCAATTAAGATATTCAAATTTTTACTGTACTGTTTTGGACCACTGACGATTAATTGGACCATTAGAAAAATGAAGTTGATTAATGGAAAATTAACAAAAATTCGAGGAAATTTTGAATTAATTAAGATAAAATTTGGAATTTTCAAACAAAATATCAGGGGAAATGGTAATTGTGCTTTTGAACCTACCTTCCGTCTCCGTTAAATCCGAGAACTTGATACCGCCGCTGTAAATAAAAACAAGAAAACACCAAAAAAAATTTTGGACTTAGTATATAAATACAATCGCTAGATATTATTTCAATGGCTTCAAAAGGTTTTTTGCGATTTTTGTTTAAATCCCTTTTTTTGGCTTGTTGCCAATCATTCGAATTATTATTTTTTATTTCTCTGTGATGTAATTACTTGAAAAGTTAGGAATAAATTGTCAGAAATGGTGCCTTTAATTCAAGAGCTCCCTCAATTGATTTGAAGAATGAATCGTGGCGTATAACTACAAATCGAAAAACTGTTTTTGAAACTGAATGAAAATAATTTTTGATGAAACAAAACAAAGTGTTGAAAAAAACGTAATCAAATCAAACGTAAATTTGATTTAAATTTTTTGCATTGTAATAAATATTGCGTAGTCCTCGAGATGGCACGAACTGGTTTTGTTTGTGTTTTTAAGAAGGAAAAATAAAATTATCAGAAGTTTAAATCAAATTAAACGCATAACTTTAACACAGGTAACCGTGATAGAATCGTACTGAGCAGTGAACTAACATATTTAGCATTCAAATGGAGTTTAGAAACTCAAGAATTGTGTGAAACAAATTAATTGTAGCTAGAAAAAAAATCACTAGATTCTAAGACACAACAAACATATGGCTTTCTAGAAACATAATACAAATTTCCTTTAAAAAATCGTTTTTTGCAAGTTTTTTTGTTTAGGTTTGTATTAAATTATGAAAATTAATAACGCCCACGAGAGTGTCATCATCATTTACCTGAGCAACACAGTGGCCGTTTCAGGCACTCGGAAAACCTGGAAAAATTAACATAAGCCAAGATTCTAATATTTTTCGGTTTGTTTTGATAATTTTTGTTTTTGTTTGGAATTTGTAATGAAATTTGCCTGACGTTGAGCTGCATTGTTACCAAAAAAAATCTCTCCCCTAAATAAAAAAAAATTATAATACTGCCGATTTGTTAAAGGCAAGGTAAGAAACGCGACATAAATAGATCAAACTATTCGTATCTAGACTTTCGGATTTACAAAATGTATCATAATCACTCTGAAAATATCTTCGTCTAGTTATGTTGATACTATGTGAGAATACTTACCAAAAAAAAAAATTGTGATATAATTTTGATGAAATAATAATCTAAATAGTTTCTGCTACTGGCATATTTGAGCTTGAATTGTCTTTGCCTTCTCTTCTCTTCGATTCGGACTTTGATTCAATTGCAATTTGTTGAGCAAGAAATGACGAACAAATAAATTTGTATATGATATGACACCCATAGAATGAAAGAACAACTCATGGGCTCTTTATCTATAACTGAGACGGAAGAAACTTAGAGCAAAAAAGAGACAAATAAAGTTGCGAGCAAAAGTGACACAACTCAGCATTGAGCGGAGAAGACTGGAAAGAGATAGCGACTGGTGTCTTTGGCTTATTTGTAGTTCTTTTCATTTTCTACAATAATTTTCTATTTTCAAAAGCTAGAAAAATGCAAGAAATATCTTTTCCGCTCAATGCCGAGTTGTGTCACTATTGCTCGCAACAACGCTGTGAAGCACAATGTTATTATATTCAACAGATCCAAAAACTTTCAGAGTTCTGTTTGTCCCTATCGGAAGTTCACTAACATGAATCATGAATGACGTTTGAAATGCCATTTTTGACAAATACCATTTCCAATATTTGGGTAAACCTTGTGATGAAATCATTTAATCAAATTTCCAAACTCTACCGTATAGATGCCGCTAGAGCATCATTTGCTGAATATCTTCCATTTACGATTCATGTTGTTGGCTCGCAACTTTATTTGTCTCTTTTTTGCTCTGAGTTTTTTCCGTCTCAGTTATGGATAAAGAGCTTATATGTTGTTCTTTCATCCTATGGGTGTCATATATAGATCGTATTCGGTCGTATTCGGTTTTTCGTCATTTTTTTACTCCTTTCTACCCTTTATCATTAAGCAAATTATTTCCCATTTTTGCTCTTTCTCTCTATCTCTTTCACTCTCTCTCTCACTCTCTCACTCACTTCCTGTTTCCATTCTCTCTCTATCTCTACACACGGAGAGAATAGCTCATCTAAAGAATTAAATTTGTAATGAACGATAGAATGAATAGAACACCTCGTAAATTACTATTCATAACTAATTGCAATTACACACTGAATATTCTGCGATCTGAGACGTAAAAAAGATTTGAAAACCACTAGATATTCAGTAAAAAAGTAAAATAATCAAACAAAAAAGCTTAGTTTTTCCAAACTAAGTTTCATATTAAATGAAGCTCACCTTCCAGCCAAGATTTTCAAAGAAAGTGCACATCCGAGATTGGCCAGTTGTTTTACCGCCACACGGACCTAAACAAAAACAAAAAATGTCGATGAATTAACTGCTGTTATATTTCTTTTATTCAAACAGAAAAATTACAGCATTTAAAAGTAAAGCATTTAGTGTTTTGTACGCATAAAATACTTTTTATGAGTATATAGTATACATGAATGCATCAAAAATTTCCACACCATACGATACAGATCACATGAGATGTGAATATAAACAACGGCAATAATGACTAGACTAAACAAGGGTAGAGAGGCAAACGCGAATCATATCTTTTATGAATGTGAATTTGAAAAAATAACAGCGCACTAACGAAAAAATTGTTCCGATTCTGTTCTCATTCTTTTTTGCCCTATTGCTTTGTATAGTTTGATGTATATCGATTGTACTTCAAGCGGTTTCAATAACAGATATTTGAAAATTTATCACCAATGAATCAATTCGTGTAGGCACACATATCGAATGTGGTATGTGAAATGTGATATTTTTAACATAGTGGGTGAGTGAGTACTCCCTTGAAATAAGACCGAGAATTACCGCCAAATATTTATATATAATGTGTGCAATATAATTTATATACAAAACCATCTTATTATCAATATGCGAATGGTAGAAATTTAATATCATCAAATTGTTACTCTTTGGGTTTTTGATGTTAGCTATCGGATTTTCCATGTGCGAATCAACTGTTTCAAAAGAAATGTCTATGTTTTTTTTTTTTCGAATAAAGAATAATTTTTTTGCTTAATCTCCAAAATCCAGTTGACAAACTAATTTGAGCAAAAATGCACATGTACCTCTTCTAACCAACAAAAAAGGCGTAAAATAATTTAATGGTTCTGAAAAGCACATGGTACTCGAGGCTGTGTTGTCACACCGCTTGTCAGCGGTTACGAATTCAATTTGCCCGCTTGAAGGGAATATGTAGCTTTTATGAAGCACATCTCTTACATCGTGCATATGTGTGCATTTACATATGTTTGTGTGACTGTTCGCGTTACGTATGGGACAGTGTAACTATTATACGGAGACAGATGACAGAGTACAATCGAAAAATGTGAGTGAGAAAATGATTCATTGTAAGGACCGCGTGGTCGAAATGATGCATTGATATCAATTCATTTCTTCGACATATATTCTCTTTTTTCAATTAAGCAGACAATTTTTTGTACGTACGCGTGTAGGCATTACTTGTATTTTCTAAGTTGAGTGTATCTCTCTTTCTCTCTTTTGCCCAAAAAATCAGCATTAAATATAATCATGCAAATCTGTGTTACACTGACAACACTACACAAGAAATAAGGAATGTAAATAGTCACATAGAACAGTATGTAAAAATAACAACGAAAATGGAAGCTGGTTGATTTTAATACAAATAGGTGAAAACTCATTTGAATCAAATGGCATTAGATTACACTACTTACCGCCGGTTAAAACTAATTTATAGACACGTTTCTCATTCTTATGTATCTCCATTATTGATTGGATAATTTTCTGTATGAGTACACCGTTTTTTGAAGAGAGGGCGGACGGTTTCGTTGTCTTCCGTTTGTTGTTCTGATAAAAGAACCTCTTCACTTCATTTACTCTCGTAAAACGTTCTATAGATCGTTTTCTTCCGCGCTGCAGAATATGGTTTTATCACACTTGTACTTGTTTGCACTCAATTACACACTGATACATTCGGAAAATACATGTGTACGTTTTACTGTTGTTGATTAATCAATTTTTCTCGTACCTTATCAAAACAAGGAACGAACAAACGAACCATGAAAATGATTTGCAATCGAAACGATATCTCGTGTGAGTGTGATTTAAAACTAATTATCAAATGACTTTATTGTTTGAGAACATTGTCACGAGTGAGCGCGCGCTAAACACAATCGATGATATATGTATGTCATATATAAGTTGATTTTTTGAAATATAACTTGTCAAATGAAAAAAGTCGTATGTTGATGACTCAAAATCGATTCACAAATCGACGTTAGTAAAATTTCGTCGAAAAACTCTACACAAAAAAAATATTACACAGGATGTTAATTTTCGGCAAACGAATGAAGAAAATTACACAATTGTTTTTCACAGATATCTATGATGACAAATGGACCGAATGACCGCGCCGCGAATTCAACGTAAAATCGAAATTGAAAAATAAACAAAAATTTCGCACAAATCTCTCGTTGACAACTTGGATTGTATGTGCCAAATAAAGAACGTTGTTTGATGACTGCCTAATATTTATTCAAAGTACATCCACTTTCAATTGATTTTGAAAAGAAAATGAGGTACAATTTTTCATGTAATACACTTATGGGCTACCGACAACCAAAACTCTAATAAAACACACAAATCATTTCGTCGTCGTCTTTTGGTAAGCAAGCAAGAGCAGCAACAACTACACATTTACAACAACCACATTTCTTTTTGCATAATTGTACACATCATTGCTCCTGACATTTCTTCTGACAACTCAATCTCTCTCACTCGTTGTTGTGCCCCTGATTCTTCTTTCTCGTTTTCTCTGTCTCTCGGTTATTCCGCTTTTTTCGGCTATATTCGGACCCATATATTGTAGTCGAAATAGATATGCTCGTTTTCTTTTCTGTTATATCAATTATGTGTGTATGGTACAATCTGTGTTGGTTCGACCTCACGTGCGATCTCATCATCGAATAGAAATCTTGTCGGAACAGAAAGAGAAAGATATAGATAAAATGGTTCAAATAGAGCCAAAAAACATACACATATACACACCCCGAACGGATGGGTTTACATTTCATTGCCGCGTTTGTCATGCACTCACAACACCAACACATACTCGTACACACCCAACATCAGCATACATCCACATACATACACACACCCACGTAGACTACTCTAACTATGATCATCGTCATTCGACATTTAGTGTGTTGCATTCAAGCAATTCCGGAACTGTTTAAGCGCTAAAAATGTGCTCGATATGTGTTTCTAGTTTACCTTGTCTGCGCGGTAGATTCACTAGTATGTGTGCGAGTTAATATCGACAACAATAACGATATTATATTTTGTAAAATTGGT
>NW_022601411.1:3913840-3961598 GCF_009176505.1 Sitodiplosis mosellana
AAATAAAACAAAGCACTGGGACCAATTTTACAAAATATAATATCGTTTTGTTGTCGATATTAACTTGCGCACCAAGTTCGACTCCAACGTGTCCGTGTGTGTTTCGCCATCAGCTGATTCGCTTCAAATGCACACACTATAAGTTATCAAGCAATTTTTTCACGCTACAATCGAAAAAAAGAAAGTCTTTTATACAAATGAAAATACAGTTTTCAACATTTTATTCTGGCAATCTAACGAACTGCTTTTTTTCTATATGGTCCACTGTTATGAATGATGTATATTGTGTCCAAAAGCCAATTAAAATCATTGCAACACTTGAAATGAGTTTTATTTTGCCTTACTTTTTTCTATTAAGTAATTAACATTAATGTAAAAAAATATTATTTCATTGTTTTAGTATTTTAGACGAAGCAAATAAATGCTGATTGAAATGTGGACTCTCGAAAATGGATCACAATTTCTTTTAAAACTCTGTACAAATTCAAATGATTTAAGCAAAGTTACCCTACACAATTTTTATTTACAATTGTTTTTTGTGTTTGCAATTATATAAATTATATGAACTTGCGAATAGAATTGTAATCAAGGTGTTGACTCAGGAAACGAGCTGTATACACTATAGTCTACCGAGTCAACGATATTTTTATTAGTTCATTGACATGAAGGTCATTCATCAACAGTAATAAAATCAACGAATGCCAACGAATCGATGTGTTGATGTGTAATGAAAATCAATCGTTTAGTGTTGACAAACTTTGAAATTAATCGGCGCCGGTGTTGCGACCGTGAGTAGCTCGTTCGGCAAATGTACGTGGCACTCCTATTTCAAGCAATGCTTTTTTGCTTCGGTTGGCTATAGTCGGATCATAAAAAGTTAGTGCTTCCCAACAAATTTCACTGAGTTTTGGTATTTGAACCCAGATTTTATGCAAATCATTCGTTCGCACCAAATCACCGTTGCGGGTTGTAACACCACCAAATATATACATCAGCCCATTGCCGACGGCAGCCGCATCATGGAAAAATAGAACGTAAGGCAATTTCGTTTGGAGAAGTTTCCATTGACGAGTCCGCAGATTGAATTTCCAGATATCGTCAAAATATATTCCAACCGCTTTAGATCCACCTGCAATTATTACCTCACCCCCTTGCTGAACACACGAATGAAAACGTCGGGCTTCTGGGTAACCAAATGATGGATCCGCATTCGTTGGGATGAAAACGAATTCATTTTTGAGGAAATTGTATGCTGGTATCTGGCAAGACGGATTTGCAAAATTTATTAACTGAAATTGTTTTTAAATATGAAACGATGAATCTAAATAAATCTACACACAGGGAAGAATGGTTGAGATTTTTGGTACAATGAATTTTTTTTCTCGTAAAAATAATCCAAAATTAAGATCTAAAATTAAATTTATTTTCTTCCATACAAATTTAGTCTAAAAAAATAAGTTTCGTTTTAGATATCTTAAAGCAAAAATCTCAACCATTATTCCCGGTGTGTAAGAAGAACTCTGTCATAGTGTTAGCCATCGAACACTTTCGAACGCTTGTTAGACAACATAAAAACATTTTTTGTTCATTTGTTCGTTTGAAAATTTGAGGAAAAAAAGGTTTGTTCGTTTGTTTGTTAGAAAAATTAAAGAAAAAAATTCATTTAAAGTACATAGAAAGCAAATAAAATTTTGAATTCTTTGGACAAGACTGAAAGTAGAGTGTGTTTCAATGACTTTTTCATGAAAGAAGACACTTCTTTCGATTGCAAAATAACCAAAAAAACGTTCATTCCTGATGATTTATCGCGTTTTTAAGTTTTTTTTTGGGTTTTTACAAAACTAATAGAAGATGAGGAATATCTATACGCAGCAAAGTTATAGAAGATTTTGAGTGCTACAATTTTGTCGAAGACATTAAGTCCTTATCTTTTATCAGTTTCGAAAAAAATCCAACAGAGACGTTCAGAACTGTCAAAATCGAACACTACAGAGAAAGAAAAAACGTAAAAAAAAGATTTGAATGATTTGGTTTTGGTATTTTTTAGCATTTGTGAAGCCGAAGTGTGTTTTCGTTTGCCACGTCGCATGTAGACAATAAATATAACGTGAACTCCTATTTACTCTATATCGTGGCAGCCATAGGCCATACATTGCGCGCAGCGCCGCTAACGAAATCATACTTCGGCTTACCAAATATTAGGATTCCACGTGAAATATAGGGTGAACTGCATATGAAATATTTCGGCAACTAACGAATTGTTGCTCTCTGCTACATCTACGCTTATGATGATGAGTTCGCTGCTACATTGATTAGAAATATATATTTGCAAGTAATAACAAAAAACAGAAAACATTGTTTTCTCAGTTTTCCAAAAAATGAATTACAAGATCTTGATTTTATTTCATTTTTGATGTTGAATGTTGCACGTTTAAACCTTAAATGGCGTGGCAAAACTTACGAAGCAAGTGTCCAGTGATAATGGAGAATGAGAATGAGAGAAAAGCTGAATTGAAATAGAAAATGAAAGAAAGTAAGCAGTTTTCATACTGGACCTCACGGAATCGATCAAATGCGTATTGACTGAGAAAAACCTTGGGAAACCAGATTTTGACCACCTCGAAATGAGACCTCAAAATTCTGAGAACATTTCACATTTCATTTTTGAAAATGTGAGACTTCCATTGTTTTCAAATCTTGATGGAAGATTATTTAGGCAGGTTGTGAGTTGCCCTTTCAAAATGAAGAGTTGAAAACAAACACAGTCAAAAATAAAAGTTCACATTAAGGTGGAATTTCGACTGGTAGAGGCGCCCAGCCTTATATTTTGCCTAGCAAACGCAGTTTCAGACGAAATTCCAACCAGATTATAAGCAGCTCAAATTACTAGCAGAAATATCGACTGAATGCATCTTTAGCTGAAAAACGCCCAGATGTAGACTTTTATTTTTTGCTGTGAAGGATCAACAGAACTACAAGTACCATGATAATTGATCATCATGGTCCTAAATTGGTTACTGAAGTAATGGATTTGAATTTAATTCAAAGAGATGTTTATGCTAACAAAATATAAGTGATTGTTTCTATACTTAACAATACTTGCACATCTGACGATATGCTTTGGTTAAAGTTCCTACCACTTCCATATCGAATGAGGTGTCCTGTGTCCCACCCCCAAAAATATATATGTATTCATCGTCTTGAGCAATCTCATGCCGGTACCTTCCCTTTGGGTCGTTGTCTCGAATATTTTCATTGGATACATACAATGACTCCCACGTACGTGTGTTCAAATTAAGTCTGTGGAAGGCGAAAGGGAGAATATTTATTTAAAATATTATAATCGAGTAAAAACTGAAATACCCAACAACATGAATCGTGAATGGAAGATATTCAGCAGATGATGCTCTAGCGGCATCTATACGGTAGAGTTTGGAAATTTGATTAAATGATTTCGTCACAAGGTTTACCCAAATATTGGAAATGGTATTTGTCAAAAATGGCATTTCAAACGTCATTCATGATTCATGTTAGTGAACTTCCGATAGGGACAAACAGAACTCTGAAAGTTTTTGGATCTGTTGAATATAATAAAATTATGCTTCACATGCGTTGGAAATACCCCATTTTCGGTCATATATATTTGATTTGTTCGTTTGATCATAATTTTAACCATTTTTGCTAAGGGGAAATATCGAATTGAAATGCCTCGCAAATGCTCACAAATATGTGACATATTAGCAAATATATTTGCTTGAATATTCAAGAATGGCATGTATTTTCGACAGAGGGTGCTACTGGCGTAGAATACAGTATCGCAAATATGGCAAATATTCTGTAAATAAAGTGTTTGTCATGCAAATAATTTTCCAAATTTGCTAATTTCATCCGCAAATATGGCATTTTGTGAATATTCACGGTTGATACAAAAATGAGTAAATATTGTGCGAATATATTAAACCATCCAAATGCAGATAAACATATTTGCAAATGGATCTTCCCCCTAGAATTTTTGCTGGAGAACGGTTGAAAACGACGCAAATATTTGATTTCGATGCAACATATGCATGAACAAATTAAAAGAGAAAAAATTATGGGGGTGAAAGCATTTGAATATCTGAAGAATGTAACATAAATATTCATTTAAACCAGAAATTACCAAAAAGTGTCTAGGTACCTATGAATATCACATGTAAATTCGTGTCCAGATGTTCCACCCAAGACGTATAGATAATATCCTCTTATTAATATTGATTGACCGTACAATTGCTCGGGCTTATTTCCTTGCGTAACCAAATGTTCAATCGCTCTCAACTGTTCATACGGCCACATAAGGTATGTTTCATTTGATCTTTTCTCACCGAATGGGAAACCCGTTCCGCCATACAACTAAAATACGCAACAAATGATACTTTGTAGAATTGAAAAATGTTTTTTTTTTGGTTTGCTTACCACCAAACAATTATCCTTCAATGTGAGTGCATTCGAAACAGATTCTTGTGGCATATTAGAACTTTTAGACGAGAAGACTATGCTCCATTTTTGCGTTAAAAAGTTGAATTTCAATAGTTCTGGTAAAAGTTTGTTTTCGATGTTTGGGTTGTAGCCTATAGAAAAATTTTATAAATGTTAATAAGCAAAAGCCTGATGTTTGATTATTATAAGTCTTACCTCCGAATGAGAATAGGTCGGTTTCGTTGGCAACAACTCGATGGCCGCTACGTGGTTTGGGTATGTAGTTTATTCCCCGACCGATACTTGTTGCTTTTGCATAACTTTTGTATTCACAACGGGTAACAAGAAATGGCCGAAATTCATACATTCTCGTAATTGTGACCGCGTCGCGGTTGAACCGTCTTCTCTGTTTCTGTTGTTGTTGCCGAATGCAATGCCAATCCAAGAATTTACGCCACCAAAGCAACAAACTTGTTGATGTCGATGCAATGCCAACTGCATACAATCAACAATTAGAACAACTGCTAGAGTATACACAAAACTGTTAGATTTCATATTATGAATTGTTGTTGGAACTTGGGACAAAGAAAAAATTCGATTGGGTAAAGATTAAAAGTTGAGCGAGATATAAGTGGTTCGATTACGTTGAGTAAGATCTATAAAATGGCACACAAAATAACTCAGTCGATCAGAGTAAGCGTTTCACAAAAATATTGTGCAAAGATTCCGTTATGCATTTGGCATTAATCTTCTGGAGCTCACACGTACACCCGATGAAAAAAGGTGGAAGAAATGACAATAATCAGTAGCGAATCGGACAACGGAAAACTAGACAATTGAATGCAATGTGCTACGTCAATTCCGATTATATCGAACTGATTTCTTTGGTGGGGGAATTTTATGTTTCATACATAAATGATCTGAATACATAACCGTGCATATTTAATCATCGATGATACAAAAAAACATTTTGATTTTTGTTTTCTTTACTACATCCACCCCACATCTATACAATAAAATGATGTGTTTTTCATATTAATTCTTTTTTAACCTTATCATTGCATGAAATTGGTCAATATGTTATTGCTTGTTGTAGCTGTCATTTATTGCTACTTGATTCAGATCATGAATTCACCCAAATGGTCTAGTATTCGCTGGCACGCCAGATTTTGGTAGAATTTATGAAATTGAGCGTGTGAAATATTTGTCAGTACGATTTTAAATACAACATTAATACACAGAACGACATCACATTGACGTGTTGATCACGACTAACATTCAGCATTTTTATTAAATCAAAATTGAAGTATCACCCCAACAGAAATGTGATTGTGAACGAAAGAAAAAAGAAAGAATTTAGATAATACTTGCATTAGAGATAGTTGAAATTGGGCATCCAAGATACACAGTAAAACCACGCCGTTGATGAGGCATTCAGATATGGCACTTAAAACGTCAAAACAAAGGCTCCCAAACATATATTTATGTTTGTATGTGTGTGATTTAGTTTGCTACAATGTTTTTCACTGCGATGCGAAATACTGGAATGCGATGATGTTTGAACAATCAATGAAAAGTTTTTTCTATGAAGGATAAAAACAAGAGAAGAGACACAAGAACGTTTGTTTTTTGAGTAGCTCGAAAATATGTTAAATGTCAATAGAAGCCCAAAATGTGCTAGCCCAAATACAAATACCGCAACAATACTACCACCACCAGCAAAGACAAAGACAATCTGATTCTGATGAAAGAATACTAATGCATTAACGCCACATAGTCATCGCAATCCATCTCACTTGCACTGATCCCATTTTCCGTCTCTGTTTGGCTTTTTCGTAAACGTTCAGTACTCTCACTACTGAAATGACTCAGTTTTTCCTGATTCTTTCCTCTTCTTCTTCTTCTTTTTCGTCTTATTTGACATTTCGCATACTTACCCATAAAAAATATTCATTCAACGTCAAACCAGTAATTATTACACAATGTCATATGTTCACAGATATTAGTTAGATCCGATCTATAGTCAACCAACCAATAGCTAAAAGGAAAAAAGCAGCACAATTGAATTTAAAATAAAATTTTGGATTTTGCTGATTGTTGTTTCGTAGTTTGTTTTGTTTGATTTTAAAATCTTTTCATTTTCGCTTTTCGGCTGTGTGTCGTGTTAAAAAGAACGAAAAACAAATTCTCGGTTAATCAAAGTTGTATCGAAATTAGATAAATTTACTGTACTGTACAGTAGAAATCAATTATTTTGTACATTCTAATTATTGATATTGACTCATCCATTTGATATGTGTTCAAAAACAAATCAGTACCAAAAAATGGAGATGAAATAGAAGAAAACAGAAAAAAACACACACAAAAAATAACCGTAATAACAAGAAATATCATGAACAAACATGTATGTGTTGTTAGATTTACTGTTACGTTCTATTATGGAGCATAAAAATACATGCACAAGATGATGATGATGATGACAGGCCAGTGCTTGTGTATCGTCTTAGAAATTGTCTCATTGCCGTTGTTGTCTTTGTTGGCCCCGATGTTTTTTTTACTGGTGTTGTTTTCATCGTAATCGCCATCGTCGTCGCATTCAATTGCAGGTTAATTATTACTAAGCACATTCATTATCACTCGTGAAAATCAATGTAACATACGGACTAAAAACAACACACATAGAGTTTCGCAAACAAAACTGTCACACTACTAATTGATTAAACTGCGTTAATATGCATACAATACATGTGCACATCAACAGAAGCGGCAGCAGCAGTAAGACTCGTTAAGGTCACTCCAGTATATCATTGTTTTTATTATTTTGCAAGTGTAATTTCACGTTGAAGTATAATAAAAAAAAATCCATAGGAATAACAAAAGTGAGTTATTGTATGCTTAAATTGAAAAAGATTTAATTGTGAACGTGATTGAGCTGCGCCGGTGCATGGTAAAATTGCAAGTGAGAACAAAAAATAAAACCAAGCAAATACCAAAAAAAAAAATCTTTGTGTGCCTTCATAACACTTTACACATCAAATCATCAAAACAGGTTAGTTGAGCGCCAATCGAATACCAAAATTGTGATGCACGACACAAACAAGGACAGAAGAACAATTTTTTTCCAAAGAATGTAGTGTACTAACTTCGAATTAAAATTCAATGACTTTATGTTTGAACTTAAATTGGAACGACAAAAACGTGTAATGTAGTAATCCTTAAATTGCAAAATGGTGTACGCCTTTTATCTGATCCTGATGAGACAACTTCGAAATTTGTATGATAGAATTATTTTGTCCTGCACTTTAACATATACCATTTCAATAGCATACCACAATACCAAGAGAATTTTAATTTGATTTTTACTATTTCAGATATTCATGTCGAGTTTTATAACCGATATAAGAGTTCCAATGAGTAGAAGTGCAGTATAAACCAAAGCAAAATAATTGAATCAATGACTTTAATTCATCGATTAAAGAAATCTTTAGAGCATACTCTCTTTGGACGAACCGACTGACTGATCAAGTTTTCTCTCTCTATCGAACAACATAAGCAGCATTATTAACCGAAACAAATTAACCAAATCGAACGTAATAAAAAAATGCCTTGTGAAGCCTGTAACATACAATTTACGGTTTTCAAACGAAAGAAATCCTGTACTGAATGCAGGTGAGTTTTGCCTTTTGAACATGGAATTATCACTAAAACATTTTCAATAACTATTTTTCTTACAGACGACTTTACTGTAGCAATTGTCTCACCAAAAATAAGGAACGAATTTTATGTAAACGCTGTGTCATTTTCACAACTCGTCCACTATCCAAAATTGAACTATTGAAATTGAAAGCAAAAGACTTAATATTCTATCTACAATCGAAGCATATTTCAACTACAGGATGCGTTGGTAATTCAACAAACATGAAATATCCAACGATTTAAATATTTAATATTAAATTTAACTCTATTTTTTCCAATTCCATAGAAAAAGAAGAACTTGTGAATTTAGTGCTGATTCACGTGGACAATTCAAATAATTTCACTCCTGATTTGCAACAATCACCAACATCTATCTCGATGGGAATCTCTGATCAAAGTGATGATGATCCTCGATCGAATCCATTCGATCAAATTCGCAATACGTGTCAAAACTTATTTACGACTTTCACGGAGAAAATTGCCGCTGGTTAGTTCTATTTTCATCTCTTCACTAAATAACTATTTGAGAGATTTAAATAATCATTTTTCATCGATTATCATAATTATATTATTATTATTAATTATAATTTTCCGTATATCATTTTGTAGATTTTAATTTTGATTTCAAGCAAAATCAAAGCGATCGACAGACGAATGTATGCGAGGACCAGCCACGTTATAGCGATAGCTTTGAGAATGTGCCGTCGTTTAATTCAAATGTGACTAATAATGCCACGTCGACCACATCTAATAACAGTGGTAATATATCAAAACTCCACAGAACTCATAGATCCACAACAATACAAACCTCAAGCGTAAATCAATCAACTCAAATGGTATCGCCACCGGTGGATAATGCCTTTAGCAACATTAATAATAATTATAGCAATGCTGGTTCTGGGTCCGGGCGAAATCACACAACTGGCAACTTACAAACGTTACCAACTATCACGGGCGATTCATCGAATGCAAGCGACTCATCGATCTTGAAATCAATCTCAAGTGAAGATGGAAGAACAACGGCGGTGATATCTCGAATCATTCCACAGAATGGTATGCAATCGCCTTCAACTATAGCGCGGCCGATGCTGAATGCTTCAACTTCAACTACATATAAACCGTTGGCTTCTTCAAAAATAACCGAACTTTCAAAAACTGTTTGTGAGAACGATGTTGGTTCTAGTTCTGGATGTGAATGTTCCGATGATGAACTGATTATTGAATTACAGGAGAATTCGGGCGATCAACTAATAAGTCCCGTTGCTCCGTCATTGATTGAAACAACAATGGCGGCAGCACAAGCCATTAGCTCTTCATTCAGAACAACAAAATTACAATTAGATATTGACAACAATTTAACAGCGACAATGACGACGGCACCGCTGAGTAGCTCAATGAAAGTAGGTAACAACATTTTAAATGCGACATCAATAGTGGACAGTTTGGATATTGCATCATTTGAAGACTGCGGAGCAGTGGGTGGACTTCAAACGAACATTACACCAAATGACACGGACAGCAAATGGAACATTGATGATACCGCTTCAACTTCATCCAACGTTGAGAATAATGTCGATAAAAATGTATCGACAACCAGTGTTTCGTACACAACAAATTTACCAAATTCAATTACGAAATTACCTCAAGTTAATCATAGCAGCGACAACCAAAGACACAATACACAATTAGATGAAATGATAACAAATGATACCAAGATCACATTCCCGCAAGAACATTCCACAGTGATGAATGAGTCAGAACAGCAGCAACAGCAGCAACGCAATACGGATGAATTGCGATCAAAGCTCGAAAAGGCATTGAAATCACGACGACAAATGCATCGGAAAATTACACGACGACAATCCGATGGTATTGTTTATACGGCTTCAACAAGCAATCCCAGTCATCGAACCGCACGATTTCTCGGCAATGTTGACGATGATGGTGGTGATGACGATGAAGAGCGCTCGACAAGTACCAGTGAAGAGTTTTCGTTACATAAAAGCGCCCATAAATTAATATGTCGAAAATGTGGCAAAACGAAAGGGAATCGAAAGAAATTCAGTGCAATTGACATGTATGGAAACGAAGACACGGATGATGATGATGACGACGATAATTATGATCCGTCATTTGGGATTCATGTGTATGGTTCAAACAATGACACCAATACTACATCAACACATCCCCCAAGGCAATTTTTTGATCTAAATACCATCGAGAAAAAGTAAGTTCATTTCTTTTCGAGTTAAATTCATTGGACTTAAATTCAATACGTCAGACTATCGGTGCAATGATGTTTTTTCTTGAAAAAAATTAAGATATCTCAACCAAAAAAAAATGTTTCGTAGAGCAATAAAATACGTTAAGATACCTTACCCGAATAAAAATCGACACTGATAGTCTTCTTTCTTTCAAGTTTTATTGTGTCGCATTTTGAGCCATATACTAGCGTATATTAATTCCTTTAATCAGAGATGGTTCATCGTCTTCCAAAAAAAAAAATTATTTTTTCCTGTCTATTTTTTTTCTAATTCAACAGGCAGGAACTAGAAGATTTAAGTGTCAAACAATTGAAAGAAGTGCTCATGTTAAATCGTATCGATTTCAAGGGATGCTGTGAGAAGAGTGAATTGTTGGAACGTGTACAACGGCTGTGGGATGATCGCAGAAATTGTCCAGGTAAAATATTTTCCATATACACTACCGTGCAAAAGTTTGGAACCACTAGGTATTTTTCATACAAATTGACCATTTTTGGTGGACTCATTAACATATTTCGGAAACACCTGCACTCTTGATATTTTGTGCATAGTTTCTACAACGTTTCAATAGTAAATCACAGAGGTTTCATCAAAAAAATATTCACGCATTTAAAAAATATATCAATTTGAACATTTTTCACACAGTACAAATTCAAATTGCTATATTTTTGAAATTCATGAATATTTTTCGATGAAACCTCTGTGATTTACTATTGAAAGTAGTGGAAATAGTGGTTCCAAACTTTTGCACGGTAGTGTATAATCCGCTCTCAGTAATTTTAATCAAATTTAAATGGATTAATTAATTATGATCCGAACATATGGAAAATTACCAGAAAAATATCAAAAATAATCAGAATACTTTTCGGATGCTTTGCTAATTTTTCGGATCAAAGAAGACTGTGACTGAGTAGACTGATGGTACGATTTTAATACGTAGAGTCTACAGCTTTCAGTGACGAGTCACATCCTTCTTTCTGAAAAAAAAAAAAGTTTCTGATCATTTTAAATATTTGAGGATCAAAATTAAATGAGCCAATTAAAATCGTTTTGAATGTATTTTTCTATTTTTAGCGGTCGACAAGCTTGCAACGGTGGATTTGTGTAAGATTTGTATGGATGCGGCAATTGAATGTGTGTTATTGGAGTGTGGTCACATGGCAACGTGTACCAACTGCGGAAAAGTTTTGAGTGAGTGCCCGATCTGTCGACAGTACATCGTTCGAGTTGTTCGATTTTTCAAAGCATAAAAGTGAACAAACTACACACACGCGCACGCAGATGAACGAATGTGTGCTGAATAGAACGATAGTTGTAATTAACCCTCTAATGCATTAATTTTTCCCAGGGCTGGGAGCATTGGTTGATTTTTGGCCATAGATAATTAAAAAAATATTCATATTCCTGGATTCCTCATGGTTTAGTCAGGAAATGCGATTGACATAAATCAGAGAACAATCAAATCCATTGTTTAAAAGTGTCAAAAATGTGTCTAATTTGGAGTTTGAATAATTTATTTTGTCAAATTTTTGTTTTTGCATACATTTTTGTTTATAACTTTACAATCACACTACATAGACAAATATTGCCAAAGACAAAAATAAACAGAAAAAATTGACTAATAAAAATTCTCTTTGAAGCAATGTGAGCCGATGTACGGTTTACGTTCTACAGGCGTTCAAATGTTGCCCGTCAGGAGGCGGTTGTATGCATTAGAGGGTTAAATACTATTTATTTTATTAATAAATAGCAATGAAACCTAGATGAAACACACACTATATATATGAACCGTTGAAAACCAGGTGCAAATCTTAGTCTAGAAACTAAAGAAAAGTAAGTTTTTGCTTTAATTACGGTTAAAAAATCGAAATGAAACAGTATAATGGATTTAAGTGCCACGTTTGCCAAGGTTTACAAAATAAGCAGCTGGCTGAAATGACATCATAGTCAACTGCGTTTGTACAAAATTCCAGCTCAGTTAACAATAATCCCTAATTCATAGATTTTAGTTACAGTCAGTCAGTCATTTTCTTGCACACGAGTATGCAACACGAACGTGTACTACTGTGTCCAAAAAGTAAGGTGACATTGCATTTAAAATTTAGCGCGCTGGGGAGTTTGAAAAAATCCTTTTATTTTTAGGTTGGTAGGACTGTCTTTGACATCCCTGCCAAATTACACGTCAAAATATTCATTAGTGTTTGAGATACGCTTCGTTTTGTGGACTGCTAAAAGTGAATTTCTCGTTTTTTGCGATGTCGAAATTTGTTGATCAAAGAATTTGCATTAAATTTTGTTTGCGGAATCAATTTTCTGCTGCGGATTCGTTGAGGATGGTGCAGAAAGCCTTTGGTGATGAGGCTATGTCGAAAAAAAATGTTTACAAGTGGTATAGTGAGTTCCAAGCAGGCCGTGAATGTGTCGAAGACGAAGAGCGTGCTGGGCGACCATCAACCTCAACCGACGAAGCTCACGTCCAAAAAATTAAAGATTTGGTGTTGGAAAACCGTCGATTAACGATTAGAGACCTTGCTGATGATATTGGCATATCGAAAGGCTCAGTCAATACCATTTTGAAGGATGTTTTGGGCCTCAAACGCGTCAAATCTCGACTGGTACCGAAATCATTGAATTTTTTGGAAAAAAGGTGTCGAGTTGACGTGTGTGAAACAATGCTTTCTGACTACATTGACAAGACGAAATGCATGATCACTGGAGACGAGACTTGGATCTATGCTTACGACCCGGAAACAACCGACCAATCGAGCGAATATCGTGCCAAAGGTGAGCCGAGACCAAAAAAACCGCGCCAAAGTCGCTCAAAAATCAAGGTCATGTTGACTGTTTTCTTCGATTATCGGGGTGTTGTGCATTATGAGTTCCTTCCCCCGGGTCAAACAGTCAACAAGGAATATTATTTGAGTGTTATGCGTCGTTTGCGTAACGCTATCCGCCAAAAGAGGCCGGAATTGTGGAAAGACAACTCTTGGTTTTTGCACCATGATAATGCATCGTCTCACAATGCGATCATTCTTCGTGAACATTTCGCCAAAAACTCGACTCATATCGTTCCACAACCACCGTATTCACCTGATTTGGCACCGTGCGACTTCTGGCTGTTCAACAAGCTCAAAAGACCGCTCCGGGGACACCGTTTTGAGACGATAGAGCAGATTGAAGCCGCAGCGAAGACGGAGCTGAGGGCCATCCCTGAAGTCGACTTTTTCAACTGTTTCGAAGATTGGAAAATCCGTTGGCATAAGTGCATTGTATCGGGAGGGGATTACTTTGAAGGCGATGAAATTGATTTGGAAGAATAAATAAAGAATTTTCAAAATAAATGCAATGTCACCTTACTTTTTGGACACAGTAGTATAATACGATTGCTCTATGAAACTATATTGAGACAACACAATTCAATTTTTTTTGTTTCTGTGCGGACGAGAGATGAACTTCATTTGAATCTTTTTACTCATTTCCCGTGCGCACAGAAACAAAAAGGATTTTCCATTTTTTCAGAACAACTCGCAATGTTTAAAATCCAAAAATCTATCGGCTTTTCCTAAAATAAATAAACTCCAAGTCCAGGCCACTACGTGCCCGGTAAATACAGATTCAAGTAACATAAATACAGCGTAGCAAATATGAGTAGTTTGGAGCGAAAATGTAATACAGAAAAGTTGCGCGGAAAAATGTCGATGATGAATGAGCGGAAAAGGGATAGCTATATAGTATACTGTATAGTAAACTATAGTGAACTATATAGCTATCCCTTTTCATTTGACATTTTTCCACGTAACTCTTCTGTATTACATTTTTGCTCCAAACAACTCATATAGTAGCGCCATTATCAACAAAACTACACAATACGCACCCTATAATCGACTTTCTGAATTATCAACAAGCAAATTCTGTTTTTCTTTGCGATATGCATGCATATATAATACGCATGTTCAAACAAAAAGATATGAATGTGCCCAGATTTATGCAAAATATTGAAAATGTCAAATGTACACACAGAAAAGAAATTTCTGACATTTCGTTAAACCCTATCGCAAACCGGGATAAACAATACATTTAATGGTGTTGACATACACAAATACGATAGAATTTATCGCAAAAGCAGGTGTCAGCACCATTAAATATATGGTTTATCCCGGTTTGCGATGACATTCAGAGGTTATGTTTTCTCTGTGTAGAACAGATTGGCTACTTGACATAAGCAGTTTTATCAGTGTGTACTGCATAATTAGATTTTGTGACAAAAATATCTCGCTAATCGATCAGTCCTATGTTGAAAATATTGAAAAAATAAAAGAAGTAAAATTGAGATGGCTCGCCACTCTGTGTGCGCGTTCATATTGTCAATATATAATTCCGTGTGCGTCTTCGTAAACAAGTCTTCTAATTTCAATTCAATTGTGATTTGATTACTCTCAATGTAATTGACTTGGCTTGTTCATTTTATTTTTCTCAAAGTAAATACAAAAAGTAAGCCAGTCGTACATAAGTAAATAATTAATTTAAAAAATAGAGTTCCTTTTGTATTTAGTAATAAAATATTAATTTGTAAAAAATTAAATGAAAAGAAATAATGAATGGTGATGAAAACAAAACAACCAGCTAGTTTGGTACAAGCAGAAAACATACAGATGAAATAGTGAAGATATGTAATTTTTCTTCTGTTTCTATTCGTTTATGAAATATATTCACCATTATATATAAATTAAAAAAAAAAAAACCAACAAATAGACCAAAATAAATTCAAACATAATAATAAATTAATACATTTTCTTTTTTGTCAATACTACCTAGCTCATATGCTAAAGCAATGTTGGACGTTTGGAACTGCTGGGGAAACTTTGTTGGGAGCGCCTCCAAACATAAATTTCTGTAACTATACGTACGTGTGAAAGTAAAGACTTTATGTGTACGTTGGTGTGAATGCAAAGAGTCTATGTGCGCGTTGTACACAGATATGTTCCTTCCGCCATATGCAAACGTCGCATCCAATGTCGCATCATGTTAGGCGGCGCTATTGATATATTTTGCTTCAATCGTCAACAAAATACATGGAGTATTTCTATGTTTTGTTTTTTGTCCTTTTATCATGAGTTCAAATTTTAATATTTGGTTTTGATGAGCAGAACAAACAGTTTTTTAGAATTATTTGATTAAATTCAAACTTTTCCAATAGGAAATTTATATAAAGAACTTACGAGGGTTGCTGCATAAGTTTCTGGCCTAACAATGAAAGAATAAATTTTAATGCTCAAAAATGGTTTTATTGTTTTTCAAAATATTCTCCATGAAGATCAATACACTTTTGCATGCGCTTGAACCAATTTTCGAAGCACTTTTTCCACTCAGATTGAGGTAGCTCCAAAACATGCGTTTTGAACGCATCAACCGCATCTTCGGGCGTCGGAAAACGTTGACCACGCATTTTATTCTTGATGTGAGGGAATAAGAAGAAGTCATTGGGTGCCAAATCAGGACTGTAAGCCGGGTGACCCATCAATTCGACGTTTTGAGTGCTCAAATAGCCCATTGTTTCAGCTGATTTGTGAGAGCTCGCATTGTCGTGATGCAAGATGATTCGTCTTCTCTTCTGGGTTTTCCTTATTTCCCCAAACACTGTTGGCAAACAGATGGTGGTGTACCATTCAGAATTGACCGTTCTACGTTCCTGTAACGGTACTGTAGCCACATGACCGTTAATTCCGAAGAAACAGGCAATCATTTGCTTCGATGTGCTTCTTCCACGAACAACTTTTGTTGGATTTGGCTCGTCTTGGAACACCCATACGGTCGATTGCTGTTTTGTTTCGGGCTCATATGCATAGATCCATGATTCGTCAACTGTGTAGATGTTATACACTGCATTTGAGCCACCGCGATTGTATTTTTTCAACATTTCTTTGCTCCAATCGACACGAGCCTTTTTTTGAGCATTCGTCAAATTATGTGGGATCCAACGGGAACATATCTTTTTTACGGCCAAATGATCATGCAAAATCCTACCGATGCTTTTCATACTAATGCCCAAGGATGCCTCAATCTCACGGTATGTCACATGCCGGTCTAGCATTATCAGTTCGCGCACAGCATCGATGTTTTCTGGCACAACAGCCGATTTTGGACGACCTTCACGGTGTTCGTCTTGGAGAGAGTGTCGACCGCGATTGAACTCGTTGTACCAGTTTTTTACGGTGCTAAAGGATGGTGCTTGCTCCCCGTACAAAGATATTAGCTCATCGATGCACTCTTGTCTTGATAAACCGCGTCGAAAATTGTGAAAAATAATCGCACGAAAATGCTCACGATTTAATTCCATTTTTTGGCCGAGACAACTTTTTCAACACACTGTAAACAACACAAATATTGCTCATCTGTCAAAGTGGTCTGAAGAGACTAATGTTTAAAAACGTCAAACTTTCCAATGGATATTCTAGTTTGCATCTGGCAACACTGGAACAGGGTTAGGCCAGAAACTTATGCAGCAACCTACGTATTTCATTTTCATCGTCGCTGTTTGACTGTCACTCAAACTTCGTAAACAACACACATGGAAATAAAAATGACTAAAGTTGAACCACTTATGGATAAGCGTAACACAATATTCTTGCTTTTTTAAAGTGCAACATAAATTCTGTTCGCTTGAAAATGAATCGTGAAATATCTATTGACTATAGAAATCGTGTTTCATTTTAATTGAAGCAAAAATGTTCGATACACTCTCAAGTCCATTGGTATGATTATTCATTTTAATGGTGCTTTTGGTTGTGATTTGGTTTTACAGTGCAAATTATGTGATAGGGAGCGCGAATTTCGATGTGCCGATAACACCAATGGATTGGGCAGACACAATACTATATTAGAATTGAAAAAAAAATTAAACACTTTTTTTCGATTTTTGCTTGTGTTGCGACCGTCTACATGGGAAGTTTGTATGAAAACCTCGGAGCGCAGTTCGTCGCGGCTGCAATAACATTGATTTATATGGTAAAATCTACACATGGCCAAAACTCGGATTTCCGAGCGGAATTCGACAAAAATAATGTGTCCGTCGTTCCCAAACCATTATGCATACAAATTGATAGCTTCCGATTGAGCCATCATTCAACCAGCTCCGAAATTCCTATTCCCTCAGACGCCGAAAACTCATTATTTCTCGCTCACACTTATCTGGATTTTGTAACGTCATCATTCGACAAAGTGTCATGTTATTCCAATTCGAAATGATTTGTGGTTTTTTTTTCATTTTCAGCTTCGCAACAGAGGAGCATTTCAATTCCCGTTATTTACACGCTGTAATACCCATGTGCGTAGACAACATGCCAATTTTCATTCAAATTTCACGTCAATTAAAAAAATCAGTTATGGCAAATGTTTAGTGTCTTAGCTCGTGATGTTTTTTTTTATTTAAGTCAATGGAAGTTGTATTAGTTAAGTTGAAATTGTTCGATAAACAATTTAAACTTTAACGTCGATGAAAAGAAGAGTATTGGCTCACCTAATATTTCGTTGTATATTCTTTCGGTTTGTGTTAAAATTCCTATTTTTTCTTCGTTGCTCTGGTTCTTTCCAACATAATCAAAAAACGGTTTGGTAAGGATTAGTTTTCATTCTGATGAGTAAAGTGAATGACTTGACGAAAAATGAAGTCTTCTTTTGATCTTAATTCATGGTTATCCGATTCCGAGGAATCGGTTTATAACTTTGTCCGGTAGATCACTATAATTCATGGCTGCAACACGCAATGGTGAAGCCATCGAACTATGAATCATATCATGCGGATGCATTGAATTGACTACCTACTTGTATCATGAATAGTTGGTTTGTTTACATTTTTTCCTTATCGGATACTTAAACCTAATTGGCCTTTCAAGTTTCATTCGGTTCTAAAAATACGCCTGTGGTTAGGCAACCAGTTGTTTGTGAAGCCATTCTTTCTTTTATCCATATTTGAAACATTAGAGGCGGTCTCTTTTTTTTATTTGCATTTTAAACATTACTGATTTCCTGTCTCATAAAATTTCGTGAACAGTTCGCTTTGTTAATGTGTTTTCTTCATTTGGATTCACTTCATAGTAAAAATTTGTGTTTGGTCAGTGTTTGAAAGTAAATGTATCTATTATTTAAGGAGAAAGAAAAAGAAGAAAGAAAAAAGAACTGCGATGACGAAGACCGTCGTATTTGGTTATCAATGTGGTTTTCATCGAATTAGATTTATTCATTTCGGTTGAAATTCTTTTTATAGCAACATACACACTTTTTTTTGCAAAAACGCATATAATATCCACAACAATGCAACGTGATTTCACAGTTTCAATTTCGAACGAAAACATCGAACCAATTATGACCGACTGATTCATTTGAATAAAAATTCGGTGAATATTTTGTTTTAACATAAAATAGGCTTTAGGTTTTTTTCAAAACACCAATGAGAAAAACATCATCATTTTATCATGTTTTCTTTAGTACCGTCGTTACGAATGTTTTGTTCGTTCGAAGCATTTTAAGCTTGTGCGTGATTGCTATTCTTCGGTCGGGCACAACGGCCATTACATTGAAACGAATATCATACAACCATTAATACCATCCTTTCCAAAAGTTCAAAGATTTATACAATTATAAAATGGACAAAGGAAATATTTTTCAAGAGCTGGAGAAAGTGTTGGAAGAAAAAGTGAATCCAGATATAATAAATGGAACGACTGATGTGTGCGCGTCGTCCAGCTTCATGTTTGCACACGAACTCGCGCGCGTTCGCACAAGTTCGCGCATGTTGTTTTAATACGGAACTTGTCAACTGAGTGGAATCATGCAAGTTCTCTGGTGAATGTAACAATTTCGTGCGTGTTTATATCATTTTTTTACAAGTTTTCACGTAGTTAAATCCCCCTAGATTAAACTAGTGTTTTGAAAAATATGGATTTTTTACGAACGTCCCCAAAAGGCGTGGCGAAGCTTATTAGAAACGGCTAGATACAGTAGCATTTCAGTGGTTTGATCTTTATTTCTACACACAAGCAATTCGCGCGAGAAACTGGGGAATATTTGCTCATATACGGAATAAACATAGAACACTCTGTATCGGAGTAAACGTGTGTGCGTTCACTCCAGTTCAGAGCGGTTGTTTAACTTACTAACACATGCGCAAGCTTGCTAGTGACTCAGTAGTGGAGTAATGTCAATACGTTTATTCCAGTGTGGTACAAACCAGCGTGCTATGGAATAAATGTAAATGTCTTTTTTCCCCTACTGAGTGACTACCAAGCTTGCGCATGTTTTAGTAAGTTAAACAACCACTCTGAACTGGAGTGAACGCACACACGTTTACTCCAATACAGAGTGTTCTATGTTTATTCCGTATGTGAGCAAATATTCCCCAGTTTCTCGCGCGAATTGCTTGTGTTTACTGTATATAACTCCAAGTTCAACTGCGTTTTGAAGCAAAAACTAATAATTATTTATTTAATACAGTGAACGCTCGGAATTCTTCACTTATTACGTTCCTTCTAACAAAATATGATCTTCGAGTTTTGGTATTTTTAGCCGAAAAAATTTATCCCAGAGAACATAAATTGACTGTGATAATAATTTTCATTTGATATTTTTATTTTCTAATAATTTTTAGTTTCACGAGATCTCAAAACATGTAGCTTTTAATAAGGGTGAACATGTTGATTTCATTCATTGGAATGGTTATGGGTTCGGGTGGAAATTGGTATTCATTGCCACTAAAGTAAGAATATTTGATTTTTATTATTTTACTGCTTCTATTGCATGGAAATACAGTTTTATTAGCCACATTGTAATATGCTCTTTAAAATATTTACAGTCGATACACTAAGCTCAAGATCAACGACACAATCAAAGCAATTTATAAATCTATTGACGATGGTAAGGAACAAGTTTTCAATTTCTATTCTCTATTGATAATAACCAGAGTGAAACACAATATAGCCGTTCCAATAATCGTTTAGATTACTTCTAGTAATATATGAAAGACATTATGTGTATTATAAGTATTCGCAGGGGGCATGTCACTACTGAAAACTGGTTTTCAGTACTTTTCAGTACCTGCTATCTATTTTCAGTACCTATTATATTTTTTCAGTAGCTGTAAAATAATCTTGAAAACGCCTTGATAAATGTGACGTGATTAGTGTATGCTTCTTGAAAATGGATGTTGAACGTATTTAATAATAAACAATAAAATCAATTATTTACAAATTTAGCCAATTCGTTATTGAATTCCAAAACAACATTGCAAAAGAACAATACACTAATATCAGTGAGTTGGCAAAAAATATGGTCCATTTTCGTAAAACAAAAATGTCTACTACATTGATGTTTGTATCAATAGGCGGTGAACTGTGAGTAACTACGTGTACCTAGTGTCATGACTACGAACTCACATGAATTTTAAGTAATCTCTCATAATCTCTAAATCTGGTTAAATTTCGTTAAATGCAGTATTTGGAGAACGCTAGGAAGACCGTGTTAATAAATTGTTAAATTTCCACATTTTATAAATTCAAAATATGATATATTCATTGGACTAATAAATTGTAAAAAATACACATGAAAAAAATAAATTCATTTAATTTTTCGGTAGAAATCTAATGATAAACTTCAAACGTATTCCCTTTTGAATCTCAATGAACAAATCTCATTACTCCTGAAATGCATTGACTCATTTGGTAACTTCGATCAACCAAATGAAATTGAATTTGCTTCGGTAGAAAATCGAATACTAAATGAATTTTCAATGTTATTGAAGCATTTATTTATTCTTAATATTATTTATTTTAATAAATATATTTAAAAAAAATGAATAACATTCTTATTAAATTTAAAAATTTTGTTTTTCTGTGTACGTACTTAACTCACATTAAGTACGAACCGCCATTGCTGTATATTGCTGTAGTGGCAGCCATTTTCTTTTTGACACATTAAAGACGTGATAATCATTGAAATAAAATAAAATAAATATAATAAACAAATCGAGTTGGAATACACAATAAATGAAGCTCTTGACTACATAAATTTATTCAAATCATTTAGCTTGCTTGTATATTATTCAAGAGAAATGAAAATTGCATGTCAACTTAGCAAATAAAATTGTTCTACAGTGAATTCAAGAACGTGCTTTGGGTAGCACATTTTTATTTTGACATGAAATTTACATTACTCCTGAAAAACGTATGAATAAACAGAATGCAAAATGATCTCTGGCATGTAATATATATGAATATGAACTGTCAAAAGCGGTGAAAAGGAAAATGTCCGCCATTACAGCTGTTCATACCGGTTCATACCCAATGTATGTTATGTACATACGCATAAAAACAAAGTTTTTAAATTTAATACATTTTGATACAGAATGTATTTCTTTTTATTTCAAAATATTTACCAGAAATAAATGTCTTAATAACAGCGAGAAATGTAGTGTCGATATACTCCATTATTGTTTACACGAAGTTTCCAAACGTTGCCAAAGAAGGTAATGTAATTCAGGAGTAATGGAATTTGTTCATTAGTATTCAAAGTGAATGCGTCATAGATTGATTTATCATTTATGTTTTACTGTCGGAATTTTTCCAAAAAAACGAATGAATTTATTTTTTCAAATTTTACAATTTATTAGTCGGTAATAGCAAGCACCCATGCGTATTATATTAAACTAATCATTTCAGTTGGTGTTTATTCAGTTGTATAGGTACTTAAAATGTATTTTACAAATCTGACAGAATCTGACAGTTGCGGCGAGACTACGGGGGTAGGGGGCGCCATGAGTATCAAATCTCTACAGTTCATGGCTTATTTGTATCATCATATCATCAGAATACCAGTGCATTTTTGAAGACACCGAATAGCCAAATTGATATAGAATCCAAAATCGAACTTTAATACAAATTTTCCATTAACCCTTTATCACATTTCGGTTTCTAAAATAACCAGATACGCCAGACGCTATAGCTATGAAACCACTGAATATTTTTACATTCTTGTTTGGAAACAAATGTAGGGAATTGAACTAGCTTTCATTTGATACTTTACAGGCTACAATTGGCTGGCTGAATGGAAAGTTTTTTCTGTTCATGTACTGCTGTAAGAAAAATGCGAAATTATAGCAGAATTCCACATTTTTCCTCCTCTTATCTTATGGGTTTGTTCATTCTTTTCAATTGTCAAATTAGGACTCGTAGGACCAAAACACATCAATTTAACTTTCTGCATCATTAGTTTTATGAAATTTAATTTTTTCAAGCTTTTATAGTGATTTGACACTTTTGACTCTTTTCCGATTTTCTCGACAAATACGCAATTTTTCAAAAATCTAAGTATGAGGTCTTTCTCTATTTATCGTGGCACAAAACATATATCAAAATGATTCAAAAACAAAAAATTGTGCATCAAAGGGTTAAATTATTGAAATAGCAATTTTTCATAAAATTTGGCATTTTTATAAACAGATCTTGTTCAATTTCGTTACAAAATTAGGACGATTAATGATGATCTGACCCAAAAGTCGCCTGAAATTTACCGTTTTTTGGATTTTTTCGATTTTTCACGAAACATTTTTTTTTCGTTTTTCCTGGCATTTTTCGAAAAATTTCAATGCGATTGAACATATTTGGGCATAAATAGAGGTTTGACATTGGAATTTTTCAATTTTTTTTCGATTTTTTGTAATTTTGTTCCAAAATTTCGGAAGTCCTATAACTTCTCAACGACTCGAAATAGAGCAATAGTGTCTGTGGCAACTTTTTAGTAATCCTCAAGACCTTTGCATACCATGTTCTAAAAGTACTAAAAATGTACTCAAAAGTACTACATTGTGTAAAACCTTTACTTTTGGGTATTTTTACGATTTTCAACATTTACTAGATTTTAGTCCATTTTTAGTTTTTAATCAAAGTTCGAACTTTAACGAAGAATCCCCAAAATACCACATAATTAATGAAAACTTCGGATGTTTTGATGTAAAGCATCATTATTGGGCCCAACAGTTTTCATAGCAACGAAAAATTTCAAAAATATCCACTAGCAAAAATTTTGACTTTGAACTTTAATTAAAGTTTGAGCACTTGGAATCAGCATACATTTTTTTTTCTCGATTTGAAGCATGTGAGGAAAATTGGTTTGAAAAATGTCTTTTCCAAGTAAATCGGATAAATTTCTTAGGCAAAGTGTGAGCTCTTTAAATCCTCTTTCCAACGGTATCCATACATCCAAGATATCTTCATTAAAAAAAATGTCATGGACAAAATAGCACATCATGGTTCAACCTACAAACCTCTACCCTACCTTTCCGGAATTAAAATATAAATGTTTTTAAAAAAATGAAAAAAATGACAGTCATCTTTTTTGAAAAATTTGTCATCTTTTTTCATCTGTTTTCACCTAAAAGTCATCTTTTTTTAGAAATTTCATCTGGGACCATTAGCTATGGCAACAGCCAACAATCCAGTTTATAATCGCTTACTCGTATGTGAATTTGATGAAGAATCCGAAATGAAAATAAACGATATAATTTACTCGACTTAGGACACAAGGATATCGTTGGAATACTAGTATGTATCTAGTACTATTAAAAACAGGTGCAGATGTCAATTACGCTGCTTCCGATTCCGATGACACTCCGACATTAACGCCATAGTTATGCTGTAATATTTGGTATGCGACAGCGCTTTGTTGTTCTAATAAGTAAATTCCATTCTATACGATGAAAGAAGTAATCTGACTGTTTGAATCACTTGATTTCATTAGGCCATCTCTTAAACGGGTAGTTTTGCAAAAGGTCTCATGACCTACGCGACGAGCATCCTTGCGGTGCTCCCCACTCAAATCCATACATCCATACATTAGGCCATGAAGAGACGGCCAAGACATTTTCCGGACATTTTTGGTCATACACCGCTACACTTTTCTGCTTTGCGTGGTAATTTTATGTTGCATTTTTCTTTGAACCAATATTGCATGGCATACGGAACTTCTTTTTTTTATTATTAAATCACTTTTTTACCGTATATTTTGGCAGGTTTTGTGAATATCGTTGATTTATTGATAAAAGCTTCTGGAATAAATATTAACCCAGTCAATAGTGATGGTTTTACCCCACTTGAATCCGCTTTTATTCCATGTACGTAATCTACCATAATCTGATCTTGTTTATGTGAATAACACATATATTTTAAATCACAATACTTTTTAGTCGATGTACCTCTTGAGGATAAAAAGAAAGACTAGCACCTTATTATTTAAAAGTGGAGGGAAAACTTTTTTTCGAAAGATACTGAAAAAGAGTTGTTCTTACAATATGGTATTGTAAATAAAGAATATGGTAACTGCTGTATAATTAAATGATGATCAATTACAGAATAAGTATTAAATCCAGTAATTGTGTCGCTGATCATAAAAATGGGAATACAGATCTGTTACAGCAACAACTGAACATAAAATATGGTTCCCTAAAAACGTTACATGAATTTCCATCTAACGCGAGTGTAACATGAGTTGCATTAGAAACAGTATTAGCTCATGTTACACTCGCGTTGGATAGAAATTCATGTAACGTTTTTAGGGAACAATATTTTATGTTCGGTTGTTGCTGTAACAGATCTGTATTCCCATTTTTAAGCTCAGCGACACAATTATACTTATATTTTGCACAACTTTTTTCCACTTTCAGTTGATGATCAACCGTCATGAATCTAGTTTTTATTCCATAAGACATTGATTTTATTTAATACCAGCACTAGAGCTAGAGCTAGCGCTGCACAAAAAGTTGAGTGGATTTATTTTGGAATTTATCAATAAAAAATCGTCTAGTTCCATTTATTTTTATTTCTTTTTGGCTTTTTTTTTATCATATTAGTTATCTTTCTTCATCAAAGCGATACACACAGAAAAGCAAAAAGGGTTTGTGTACATTTCTTAATAAAATATGAAATTTGAATGCAAAACTTATTGAAGAGAAAGAACACAATGCATACAACAATTAAAAGAGAAATTGTAGACAGATATTGTTTACACATTCCTTAACCTGAATTTGGGAAGTTAAAGTGTTATTGTATTCATTGTAATTTACATTTTGAATGGAGAATGGTTCTCAACTATAACAAAGACATGAGGCTTTTGACTGTCGACATTGGTCAAAAGCGTCCCCACTTGTAACAGTTCGTATGTATAATTAATAAGTCAATAATTATACATGTTGCAGTAGGAATTCAATCTTATCGACAATTCTTTCAAACGTTGAACTTTTCAATCTGCTATTGTTTTGATTTTTATTGCGACGTCTGATTAGATTTGTACCCTTTGACATTCTTTATGAAAGTGTAATGCATTCTATCACAAATAAATTGGATATCAAGGCCATCATTTTGAACAAAGAAAGATTGAGCCATGGCCCATATGTCAACGAGTTTTCACAATTTTAATCCGAAAAAATGATGGTTTTCGATGACTTAAAGGAATCGAAACAAAAACAACTAAATTCTATGGATTTATTCCAATTTCTAAGACAATCTGAGTCGTCACGCATTGTGATATTGGAAAAGCTCTATCAAAGCCGATTCATTTGCTAAAAGCAAACACAAAACTGGTATGGTTATATGCATTTTACGTCAACATTTCGGAACGATTACAATTTGTTTTTTGTACTTTCTTTCACATAGTGTTACAAGACAGAAAACTTTTTTCGTAAAATTCGTTAGGTTGTGCACATGATTATTCATAAAATATGTACGGACAACGGTACGGAAAAGTTTCTTTTGCATGCATTTTAGGTTGTCTCTATAGTTTATTATGATTACCATTCGCTTTCTGTGAATTGCATCGGCCAAAAGACAGCAAATTTATTATTCTATATCTCATTTAAATTTCGTCATGTGATAAATAAAATGAAATTATCATTTTGCATCGATGAAAAAGAGAGGACCGTTAATTGTTTTGCGTGCAAAATAAAGAGTCTAACCGATGTAAGATGAATTTTTCCTGTAACTGTAAAGTATAAGACAACGTGGGACATACTCTTTCGTGTTCTACGGCCACAAACAAACACAACACTTTTCATCCACTACATGTTGTGCATACACGACATGGGCGTATGGAAAAGTAGAAAAAATCTTAGGAATACCACATTTTTTCGCATGGTCGAGGTAGGTATGTAAAAATCACATAGGAATCAATACAAAATGACAATCATTGCAAACAGTGTAATAATTTCATATTATATGAAGCCTTTGTAAAATTGTTTACGTTTCTATATGCAGCGGAAAAAATGAGCTGATTATTCTTTGGATTGGCATTTTTTTTCTATGTGAAAAATGTGTGTTTGGCACTTTTGAGTAATTTAAAAGGAGGACGCGAAAAGCACATTCATTCAGTCATGAAAGTAGCTGACCGTACAGCGATAATTTGTGACTACGAAATCGGTTAACTTTTCAATTCTATGGGCGCTGCCATGTTGAAAATTTACGTACGATATGGTGTACGCACTCAATAGTTCCACTTATTTCAATAAGGAATCTCTATAGGTGGCGCTGCCACATCGTCATTGACATCGAGTCAAATATTGTCAAATATAATAACATTGTTTATATAGGCTTTTATCGCAGTACGTAGCTGACTTTAAAAAAGAAATGAATTTTTTTTACCTTGGTTTAGAAATCATGTCCAAACCATTGTCCATCACACAATATCTGTTTTTTCCCTCTCTTTCTTTCCATCTCTTGCCCGTTTGGTCACTGCTATTTCTCTATCAATAAATGTCGGAAGCAATGCACATCGTTTTTGAATTGTTCAGTTTGAAAAGAATTATAATTGACGACGATTATTGCAGCAATTGTTCGCGAAACTTGTGTTCGACTTGAGAGCGTTCCTGCGTCTCCTCTTTTCTTTGACCATAGTGCTTATCACTTAATAAATGGTCTGACACAGAAATTGCAAACCAAAATCAATAACAAAATTCCAGAACTTTTCCAAAAGAAAAAACCCAAATATAAACCAGTTCGTTACCACAATGAACGACCGCCATTTAGTTACAAGCTAAAATGTGCATGTAAATACTGAAAAAGGGCGATGCAAGAGAGAAAAACAATTAAAATTCAGGGAATAATTTCGTAGAAATATCCACGAAGGAACATTGTGATCGGACTAAGCAACCGAAAGAGATAAAGACAATGATAGAGTGAAACAAGAAATGCGAATATGTGAAAAAAAGATGGTATTATCGACTGGGTTTGCGGAGAAAAAAAAAGGATTGTAGTAAAAACGCTCATCACCACTGAAACAAACAAACAAACATATACACGAAGGCACCAAAGCACAAATACGAAGCCAGTGAAGATTTTTGCATCAACATAATTATCAATGCATCCGAGCATAAAGCGCAACTTTGTTACTGAACAAATCCATTGAGTAAATGAATTTGTTTCGTAGTCAACGCCACACTGAAAGAGGACGAATAGTACGATAGATACTGAAACCTACGACTGCTAGTGTTAAACGTAAATGCACAACAGCGACAAGTCACATAATACTAAACGCATCCATTCTTAATGGGAACCTTATGTAATTTTTTCGCGCGGAATTTGAAAACAATGAAAAATGAATGGGTGCGTTTAATATTATGCAGCATACAGCGATGGTTGGCTGAAACACTAAATTTTGTCAAAAATCTATATAAGCATATGCCTTTTTCTCAATTTTGGATTTATCAAAATCGATTGGGTGGTTCCAAAGATATATATCACGAAAAGTGTTTGAAAGTGTCTTCATTTTTCACCGTGTTATGAACCTAAGTGTCACAAAAAATGCGGTCGGTAACATTACAAGGAAAAGTCGGTAGCATTACACTTGCGATTTTAGGTTTTTGAGGCATCCCAAAAACACTTTAATTACGATGAAAACCAGTGAAGAACCCGTAGCGCAACTCTATTGGGCTCTCTAAAAAAACAGCGCACCCTTTTGGGGATCTATAGTTTTCTATGCAGAAAGTTGACATTACTGCATCAGAATAAATACTGCATGAGGGCGCTGTGTACACTGTACATGCGCATCCCAATATGTAAATAAAAAATTCTTCTTCATTTCATATTTTTTCGTGTTCACACCGACATGTTTATATTTGCATTAATGATAAAATAATAGAAAAGAATTATGAAGATGAAATCGAACAAATGTCTAGTGATATAAAAATCGCTAATGTTTGGTTTTTGATATGATTTCGCAAAATTTCACAATTTCACAATTTCACAATATGTTGTAATCAATATGGAATCTTGTGAAATCATATGACAACAATAAAACGTGTCCATAATTATAACAGCGATGACATTAACCACAGACATTTTTATAAGTTTTATAGAGAAAAAATATGAGCGGAATTGAATTTTAAATTTTGCAATCATTCATGAATGCAGTGTACAATTATTCAAAATATTTTAAAATATGAATCTAACTGCATGCCTCCAAAAAAACTACGATTTAGAAAACAAACAGAATATTTCAGAAAAATTATTTTCTTTCATGTTGGCAATGCGCGTCAATGTCGCATCCCAAGTAACGAAACATATCAAATGACTATGTATTATATGTGTTGCCATTGGTTCGCATGTATTACTTGGGTTTCAATGATAAAATGTCCAAAAGGGGGCGCGTGTGTGTTAAGTTTTCATGCAAATTCCCATATAGTGTCGCGCTTTGGAAGAAACAATTAGCTGGCTAATTAGCCGCATAAGTGTATACTGGCTAACGAATGTGTAGACCAGTGAGTAAGAACTGAACGCACTCATCTGAACTGACGTTTGTGACTGACATTTAAATCACCAGGTCAGAGTTTAAATGAAACCAAACATCGACATTTTTTTATTAAGTTTTTGAAAAAAAATTACTCAAATGATAAAAATGACTTTTAAATTGAAAATTAATTGAAATATATTAATTTTTTTCAACATTTGTATGATTTGAATCAGAAAACGCAAATCAAAAATTATTATACTTTGAATGTACTCATTTCACACAGATAGCTGGCTAACGATTGGCTTACACCAGTTGTTGGTGTAAGCCAAGGCTAAGACAATGCTGGCTAACGAAAAACCATCACTGATGAAAACCTACTATAGAAAAAATAACATGAAAGTTCAATCCTTTATCTTTCGAAAATTGATAACAACAACAAAGATTGATAGTTCCTTAAAATTCCGCAAATTGCAAACGGCGTCACGTCTTTTTGCTATTACATTAAACACATCTCTAATGGCACAGAAATGGGGGTGGCATTTTGGTAAATGTGTATGTATGAGCGTTTTCGTCTCTCTAAATTCAAATTGTATGCCAATGGAAAATTTGATTAGTACATTTACTTATATATACAGTATACATACCATGTATAAATGTTTTCCTTTCGAATTGATTCGGAGACAACTTTGTTTTAAGTTATTGATGGTGGTGGATAGGGTAAATGCAATGCGAGAGATATTTTAAATACAATCACTTTCGAATGGAAACCAGAGCAAAAGATGGATTCAAATCTGTATCCTACGCGATGTCCCGAGAAATAAGTGTCGAAAAACGAGCGAGCAAGAAGGGGATTGTAAAAGGATGAGAATGAGTGAATGGATACAATACAAGTAGCGAAGGAATCTATGTGTGTGAGTTGAAATGTTGCACGGCATAGAAATAGCATGGCCTGGCATGTAACATTTTCCAGTTTCAAGTAGTCGGTTAAACACACATATGAATGGGTAAGAGGAATGATGAAACGTAATTTATTTGTAAAATGAAGTGCCCCTGAAAAAAAATTCAGTAAAAGTGCCCCTGATAAAATGTTGTATGAAAATCTTATTCAGACAATATTTTTGTGGGGCACTTTCACTGATTTTTTGTTTCAGGAGCACTTCATTTTACAAATAAATTACGTTTCATTATTCCTTTCACTCATTCATATATAATAAGGGGCATACATGTGCATCCACAACGACACACATTCCCATCCATCGAAGCGTCAGTTCATTCTACGTGTGCGATGTGTAGCCAGGCGGCACAAACGAGCCGTTTAGCCAACCATCCAACTTGAGTCGCGCGTTCTCTCAGTGTGAGTGTTGTGGCACGCGCTTTCTCTCTCTTTCTCTTCGAATACATACACAAAAACCCCGAAAATACACAATATTGCTCAACTGAGCAGCAGAAGCAGCAACAAAAACAAGAACATCAGCAGCGGCAGCTACATTCCAAGCAATAGAAAAAAATATGGGAAATGGAGATGCTTTCAACTGCTTGAGTGCACGATCATATATTCAGTCTATGTTTGACATAGCCACAAACAATATCGCAATATATGGGGGGGGGGGCTCATGGCCATATCGTTTTCCATCCATAAGTACATACGAAACAAGCAACGAGCGGATTTGGGAACAACAAAAAATAGAACAGAACGAACCGAATCTACAGCAACACTGAAGACCAAAACACAGTACGTCGAATAAACAATACGGTCGGCATAACACACAAACACACACAAACCAGTAGCTGATGTTCGAATGGGTAAAACGATAAAGAAAATACAAATCTATTGAAAATCAAGAAATTCAGTTGTTATGTACGCGATATTCACTTCGGCTGGATAGACGAATTCAGCAGCACGCGTTCGAAACAGACCATCCAATAATTTGTTGGAAGGAACCACAATTTTTATCCTTTCTTTATTTCGTTCATTCGTTCGTTCATTTTTTTCTTCAAATAATTGCAATTGTTGATTCATTCAACAGAACTACGGTGTGAGTAAAAAATGATATAGATAGCAGCAAGAAGAAGAATAGAACGAGAATAATATTTGAAAGTTAAGGTAACAAAAATAAACGAACTACTAACAATAAAGAATACGGTACGAATTGCGGTATACAATGTTACAATTTA
The DNA here is from genome assembly GCF_009176505.1 of Sitodiplosis mosellana. Taxonomy (NCBI): domain Eukaryota; kingdom Metazoa; phylum Arthropoda; class Insecta; order Diptera; family Cecidomyiidae; genus Sitodiplosis; species Sitodiplosis mosellana. Next base: position 3,945,193 of record NW_022601411.1, read on the forward strand.
AATTTAAAAAATATAAAAGTAACAAAAAGTGCCATTCGTTCGAATAAATCAACAGCAATAAAAGACGCAATTTATCAATCCAAATACCATGTGAATATTTTTCAAATTGTGCTAATGTGAACATTTGTAGCCGGTATTCAATTTAAATGAATTCTTCGAAGAAATATTAAATACAAAAAAGTGCAGTTGATTTAATTGAGATAGGCGGATCAGTGAAGATACCGCATATTTCTATCTATTGTTTCTATCGCACTCACAAAGAGGACCTAAAGCTCGACGCTTTTTCGTCATATTTAATTTGCTCGCGAATGGATTCGTTTCTGTATCTCTGCTAGTTGGGTGCAATTATTTGTAATATAAATTGAATAAATGTGGTAAAAGTGTCAAGTTTAACGAAAAGTGTCATCACTCGGACTTCGCGACGCTTTACAGTGAAATAGAACAACATTTTTACGACAAGTTTATGGTATTTTATGCAGAATTTAATTGGTGTAATTTTCTAGTGTTCAGAGAAAATTGTATCGGTGTGCTTTTAACTCACAAACGAACGATATCCTTCGTTGTCTCTCGATCTCTTTTTTTTCCTTTCTGTATGTGTTATTCCAGTGCACAATACTGACAATTTCAATCAAATTTTGTTTTTATGCATGCACACATGTCATTGCTCAAATTCAACAAAGGTAGCTATGTACACAAAATTATTCGTCAAAGCTGTTGCGCCTGTTCTCTTTTGCATCGCTGCTTGTTGCAACATTTATTATACCGTTACTCATCCAAGAAAGATTTGCTGATTTTCACTCTTTCAACAACTTGCTTCGAATTCGAAGAATAGCAAGTGAAGTCATCGTTTGAAAACCAACACTTACTTTTCTACTACATTTCCATAAAATTTCCTTTTGAAACCCAAATTAAATCAATTCTTGTCTACCTATATTTATAAGTATGTGTCGTATTATCAAATATACTTCGATAATAATTTTAAGGCCCTAAATTTCATTTTTTGTACACTGTACGTGTTCATTTCATGAAAGAACAAAGCTTTTCGTGAATCTTTAGATGCGTATATGGTACTATAGCCCTTTCAACTAAAGAGAATAAAAATCATTCGAATCGGACTAAGCACATTCCTATTCCCATTGTTTACACAGAGAAAAGTGAATTGGTTAATAGAATGTGATTGCGCGAAAATTTGGTAATACTGTACGAGTTCAATATCATTTTCCGCAACTATTGAAAGTTTATTAACTTTGTATATGAACCATTGCAACAAACAAATTCCCTCAGGATATTTTAGTTTTAAAGTGTAACATAAAGTTTTTTACATATGGAGTTGCTGTTGTAGACTCTATATAAAAAAAATTTCATGTTGCACTTTGAAACTAAAATATTCTGAGGGAATTTGTTTGTCGCAACGGTTCATAACACAATTGTCGTAGTTTTTTATGCGTTCATTATTTTAGCACGGCATGAGATACAATGCAATTGGTAGGGTTTTTTTTCAATATTTTTTAAGAATTGAAATTTATATTTTTAGTATATGTGTTCGAAACAACCGAATTTTGATGATACATAACTGCAAACTAACTTCGATTTCTAAAAAAGTATCATTTGAAACTACACACAACATCAGCATTAAAGACGATGCTCGCTGCCTGCGACGACGTGTTCGCGCGCGCGCGTCATCCGTACATGCGAGACGGCAAGCGTGAGTGCACAGTAATGGAACGCATGCTTGTCTGAAACAGACAGTATAGTAGTATATTAAGGCAATACAAAACCAACAACACAGACAGTATAGCTTATCCATACAAGCATGAATACGGACTCAATACAATGCCTGGAACGTACACACAAAGACTTTACTTTCACACGTACGTATAGTTACAGAAATTTATGTTTGGCGGCGCTCCCAAAAAAGTTTCCACAGCAGTTCTAAACGTCAAACATTGATATAGCATATGAGTTAGGTAGTATTGGCATGAACATTCGTTGAGTAGCCCAAAAGCGATCAAGTTGCAAACCTTAGTGGGTGGGAATTGTGAAACACCCTTTGTGGGGAAATTTGGTCAAGCCATTTCTCAATTTTTCAAGTCAATTTCGCATATTTTATGCATATTTATTACATTTCTTGCAAAAATTTGACAAATTATTAATGCAATTTATGCGCTCGAGCTGTTCATTTGTAATGCACCAAAATGATTGGCAGCTATTTCACGGGCGACAATTGCAAATCCGACTAATAACAATACAGTGGGACCTCGATTATCCGTCCTCCCATTATCCGTCACTTCTGTTAACCGTCACACCTTGCCGAAGAGAAATTTTTTTTTCAGTTATTTCTTCAGTTCATTTCACTTGAATATACGTACGAATAATGTCGCCGACTAAGATTCGTAATCGAAATGAATTGTGTATCGCTTTGGTCATCAAATTTCGTGATGCGAGGTGTTTCTTTTTTTTCTTTGGTTTATGTATACAAAAACTAAATGCGAGAATTGAAATCGATGTATCAAATCGATATCCTAATGCCTTTTTTCAGTTTATATATTCTTCATTTATCATATTTTTCATAATAAATTAATAGTATAATGGAAATTTTGATTGGCTTGGCCAATTTAATAAAAACCTTGATTATCCGTCTTTTTCGATCGGTCAATGTGCTGGTCCGGTGCCTTTTATTTTTTTAAATCGAAAAATCAAGAGTTTTTCGCTGACAGGGCAAATTTTTCAATCCGATCCAAATTTCAACAAGCGACTTTTTTGTCATTTGGAGAATGTAATTTTTTTAGCATGCTATTAAATTAGGTGAAAGTGCGTTTCACCGTTCCCCACTCTCCCTTACATTCATTCTTTTAGCGTATTAAATTTCAAACAAAATCTGTTTTTTAAAGCAACGCAAAAAGTCATCCAACATTAAGTATCCTACAGTCTTTATCAATAAAGAAAGTTTTCAACTTTATACACGTCGTACACCAAGGGGCACTACGGAATTGACTGAAAGTACTGAAAACAACTGAAATTTTTTTCTTGATACTGAAAAGTACTGAAAACCGGTTTTCAGTACTTCAGTGTCAGTTTATGCATTGAATACGTCAAACTATGACACTTGACTTATATCATTAACGCCATACAATGACAGTTGCAAATACGCACATTTTATTGACCATATTTGAATGCATTCGCAGCTAGTTATTCAGCGCATTGACACGCATTGACGCGTATTGATTCAAACTCGGTAGAATATGCGATTATTTACAATATTCATATTTCCATTTACTCAGTTCTTTCCCCCTAGTGTCAAACATCATAGGGGTATTGCAACTACCATAAAATATATGTATTTCATCAAGTTTATCAAGCTCTTTCCAAGTTTATGCATAGTGTTGAACTTTTGTTCAAGCTCTACCATCGAAATGTACAGTAAAATAATTTACGGGCACGACGTAAGATGGCGTTTTTTCTGGTCAAAAAAGTTGCAATATCCCTTTGTCAAACATAGTCGTCATTGTGTTGTGTGGTGAAATAACAATTATTATTTGAATTTTAAATAAATAAAATTGTTTCGATTCTGCCAAATGAAATTGTGCAAATATTCCGCTGGCACACAAGACAACAAATTGCTTTCTTTCGGTAGATTAAACCCGTATTTTAAAAAAATTGTTTTTCTTCTATTTTTAATTGAGTTGTATGAGAGAAAATTACGGTTTTATATGATATATTGGAGTTTCCATAATTAAAAAAACACAAAATATTAGATTCAAAATAAAAACTGGTTCGTGGCAGAATCGTTTTTTTAATTTTACGGACCATACTGAGAAAACGTTTGCGTTCGAACAGAAAACTACACTGAAACAGAAGTTGATTTGACATTAGCTGTGATGATGAACAAGTGCGTTTGTAAAGTGAGCGCGTTCACTTCGTGTCAGCAGGTTTTGAACGAATTTCATTTTGCAAATGATGTTGTTGTTAGTGTAATGATACCCCCCGCGTTTCAGATGTCAGCTTCTTTATTGTGTCTTTAGACTTTTCTAATTAAAATATAAGTGGACTTTGTTTTTGATAAAATTCGTTCAATTTCCATTTCGAATGCTAGAAAACAAACATTAAACACAAGTGTCAAAAATTTTTGACAATAGTGAACTGCAATAAAAGTCATATATTTACTAGGTACTGAAAAAACTGAACCGCTACTGAAAATCGATCGCAGGTACTGAAAAGTACTGAAAACCGGCTTTCAGTAGTAATTCGCCCCTGGTCGTACACACATATGAATAAATGATTACGTTGTATCCAAAATGAAAATGTACAGATGTACAAAAAACAACTTGAAAATCATCAATTTGACGTTTAGTAACTGATTTCCGACTTTTTTTAAAAATTCGTATGAGACAAAAAGAACCTATGGTCATTTGATAAAGTTATAACAATGTGAAATACCCTCATCCAAAGAAAACAAAAGAAATGCTTGCGGACAGTTGAAAGCTGTTATAGCTAATCAACCACAATGGAACAATCAAAACTTGATTTTGTGTGCAAACACATGAGAAGAGAGAGAGAGAGAGAGAGAGAGAGAGAGAGAGAGAGAGAGAGAGAGATAGAAAGAGAAAGAGTGAGAGAGAGAAAGAGAGAGATATACATCATGAATTTTTATTCAATTTGTGAATATACAATTAGGAACAAACATACACCAGCTGAAGTAAAAACGGAAACAATAAATGACAATGACAGTGACAAGAATAATAATAATGATTTATTCAAAGCTTTGGAAGTAACATTCAGCAGCCAAGAATTCAGTGTTTGAATTTTCCAATCCGCTCGATGGAGCCTCTATAGATTGAATCGAAGGAGTTTTTCAAAAGAGACTCTTTCAAAAGAATCTTTGCAAAAAATTTCAATATTCTGTTTCAAATTACGGCTGTAAACTAAAAAAGTTTAAAATAAATCATTTTTTTTTTAGTTTTTTCTCTCCATAGTATTAAAATATAAATCAAAACCTACCTTTTGAATAATAAAAATGTTCATTGTATGGGGAGTTCCAACGAAAGTTTTTTTTTGGTTTTTTGGCGAATTTTGTTTTCGTGAATTTTTCGCGCAGCGAATTCCACAAATGCTTTAAAAAAATTCAACTGAAATTCACCAAAATTCCCAAATAAATTCAACTGAAATTCCTAAAAAAAATTCCACAAATTCTCAAAACAAATTCAACTGAAATTCACCAAAAATTCGCGAAAAAAAACCAAAAAAAACTTTCGTTGGAACTCCCCATACAATGAACATTTTTATAAAATTATCGCTAAAAAATGCTGTAAAAAATAAAAGAAATGAAATGAACAGTAAAAAAAAACGCAACACTTTGTTTGGAACCAATGAAACCGGTCAACATATAAATGCATTTTATTAAATTGTATTTATTTACAGCCGTAATTTTTAACAGAATATTGAAATTTGCAAAGATTCTTTTGAAAGAGTCTCTTTTGAAAAACTCTTTCGATTCAATCTATAGAGGCTCTATCGACCGGATGGGAAAATTCAAACCCTTCAAGAATTAGAAAAGAAAGACAAGTAGGCATGTAGAAATAAAGAAAGCGAAAAATACAAAAAAAAATCCCATTATATGAATATTACAACAGAGTTTGAGCCAAACAAAAAAGTGCAGCGTATTATCTGCTTACCTAAACTGTATATCTATCGATTGTTTTTTTTTAATTTGTCGGAACACGATATCAGTGAGTACGTGAAACCTCAGAGCCAACGAACAGAAAGCTTAATTGGACTCATCGACATTAGGCAGGCAGTAATCGAGGGCAATCATGCGCGGGGTGCAAATGCGATTGTAGAAAAAGTTTTAATCTAATTGCCTAGCAGAGTTATGGCAACACAACGACACACACGCATCGGATGAAAACGGTAATTAGCTAATTTAATTATTTTGGCTGACACTTTCAAATTTCCTTTCGGAATGGTTGGCATTTCGGTATTTTAACCAATTATAGCATTTCCATGACAAATTGAACAAAAAAAACGCTAACGAATGAGTACGCCATTTCACCGTGGAACTGAATTGATGCCAAAAAAAGTTGCAACGAAAAATTACATTCAACAAAGTAGATATACCTCGGTCACGGGCATTTAATTTGGTACAAAAAGATCCGTTAAAAGTTCTAATTTTGTAAATGGTTGAATATGAATTTGACTTGAAAGACTGGTACTTTCAGATATATTTACAACTTTCGGATTAACTTTTCTTGCTGTTTGTGTTAAATCTTTAGTTGCTGCTACACCCGTAAAATGAGCGAAGCTAGTGACGTGATTGAAAAAAGCTCGTTTTTTAATGTTGTTTTATATGTGTTATAGAAAGCAGCTGCTACTTATTTATGTAACGCTCACAATACATTGCATTGTTATGCAAAGCACAATATACACTCGATGCAGTCACACACACACACACCATACATATATATTCAAACTTATTCATATGCATTTATTACCCGGAAATCCCGTCTGCTTAGGACTTCATCTTAATATTATATAGTGGCAAAGAACTTTCAATTCAAATTATGTATATATATTTGCAATTTTAGTGAAATAAGTTGACAATGTGTTATTTTGTCTGGATATTCTCTTTTTCTATTTTTTGGAAGATGGATGTCGCTATGTGTATTTATAAATATATATTTATATTTTGTTTTCCCAATTGTGAGACTAAATGAAAGACTGCATATATTGAATGAATGAATCATTAATAATACGTAATAATGATAATAATAATGATAATATGATTCTTTTTATTTATAATAAGAAAAAATCCCATTATTTTTGGGTCAGGCATGCGTTATCCATATTCAAATAAAAAATGAAACTATTGAAATTGGTTTGGTGTTTTGTGTTGCCGACGACGAAAATAATGCGACCATATTCACTTGAATTCATCACACAAGAAGAAAGTTTCATTCTCTATGTGTGTGAGTGTGTGTATGTGTCGTCAATTTCAATCAATTATTTTCCATAACTTGGCGATGACGATATACGTTCTTTGTTCAAAGTATTAGTTAGCGATGTTGGTGGCAGTGGTGATGAATATGGTCATACACTATGGTTTGTGGGTTCTCTGAAAGACAAAGAGAGACACGGCCACTGTTGCTGCTGGCTGGCTGGCTGGCTTTTCAAGTAAATAGGTTCGTCCTAACTCGTAAACATGTTATCATCACATCATAAAAACACATTTACAGATAAAACACACACTGAACATGAACATATGTAATGCTCCGATTATATCGATCTATGGTTGGTCATTGTGCCTTTGCTTGCGCACTGCTTTTCTGGATACCAAATCCATATAACAAAGACAATAGTTTCATCGCCATCGACATTTATGCTCCACTTTTGAAACGTTTTACTTTATGTACATGTAAATATTTGTATGGCTATTTAAATTCATATGGCCGCTCTTCGCAGCTTTTTTTATTTTGATCGTTTGTTCCTTCGTTCGTTTATTTGTTTGACGTATGCACGACGGCAGAGAAAATGCGGCGAGAACCATCTGTGTGCATGCCGTATGTGTGTAAAGCATACTGTACGTTGTTTGGCGCGTTCTATACAACTAGTTTAATAGCTAATATCAATGTTACATTTTGTATGTGTATTTTGTGTACATTGAATCGCATGTACTTGTAAACCGCCGTGATGTGACTTTCGGCGTTTTCATTGTATCATTGGAACTTCGCCTTATGTATATCTCTGTCTTGTATGTCGTTCTCATGTCGTCGTACTTCTCGTTGTTCGTTCACTTTGTAATTATCAACAGAATATAAAAAGAAAACAGATAGGTCATTATGGAATGTCCACGTGTCAATATAAAGCTCTATATTATATATATTTCCAAACTGTATCTTTGTCAGAACAAAAAAGGACCACCTTCTTATTCACTGTAATTGCTGCTCTTTTTTCCCAAAAAGTTGAGGAACAATCAATTCTACAATAACAATCGTCCAATTTCATACTATTTAGCCATTTAGTTTGAACAGCGTCCATCCAAGACAAGCTTAAATAGTTTCGGAAAACTTTGATAGGTGGCGTTACAATGCAGAATTCTCCTATACTAGAGATATGATAACAAAGATTTTTAGTGGTGCGATTGACTTATTCTTCTGACTAGAAATCTATTTCTGATCTCATATGATCTCTATGCGGTAGTTCTTAATTGTGATTTAAGCACAAAATGTACGTGCACGATTGCATTTCTCGCCTGCAAAAAAATGTATTGTCGAAAGAACGTGTGAAGGCTTTATACCATTTGTGCTTTTTGCAATAATATGGAGCCGCCATGATTATTTACCAATCAATAGTACTGAAGTACAGTGTATTTGAGTACGTACCTTCTCCACTACTGCTTGAAAGCACAATGGTATAAAAATCTGCAAGAATCTACGCCTCGTTCTTTTTCAATATTGTCGACATTTTTTTATCGCACATTTTGTACATGTTTCGTGCAAATTCCATATGACGATGAGTACAGGCGTTAAAGTCCTTTTTTCGATGTTTTAGATATTTTGACTATACCATGAAAAATCAAAAAAATTACCACCCAAATTTTGGCCAACCCGTTATTGCAGATATGTTTTTTGAGTTGCACAGTTTATATAGCTCTATTACAACTCAATTTTTGAAGGTTCTGACGTATAATGAAAGTAAAGAGAGCGCCATATATTTATATAGAAATTAATCCACTTTGAGGTTAAATTCTCTACTACATTGGGTAAACCGCTATTTTCATCTATATCAAGATGACAGTTCCACCATTATATTGTGATGTGTGTGTGAAATTTAACAGATCGTCTAGGAAAAATGACAAAATAAAACTAACATTGCATTTTTGAATCAGACGCTTTTTTTAAAGATAAAATGGAACCTAATTAAATTTCTCTATCAGTGTTACACAGAGAGCAATTAGGTTGGTACGATTACAGATGACGTTCGGAATATGTCAAAAAGCAACTTTTTTATATGGCAGTTGTAAAGTTTGCAACCATTCAAAATTACGAAAAAGTTGGACGAATCGCAACCGCAAAGAGAAAAATTGCTTTTTGACATATTCCAAACGTCATCTGTAATCGTACCAACCTAATTTCTCTCTGTGTACATATTTGGATTTAAAATTTATTCTGATTTGCCGCTCTTTGGCATCAAATTACTAAACTTTTCTTTTAAATTCCTTCATTTTGTCTAGATTTCAATTTTATTTTGAATTTGAGTTTTTCTATTCGTACAAAACTAGTGAAAGAATCAAGATATTAGCGGAATCAGATGCTTGGTTTATTTTTTAAAAAATGTCTTTCTTTCTAACGGTCATAACTCGGCCAAATTGAAACCGATCCAAAAGCCATTTTTAGCCATTAATAGTACATATTCTCGAAAGTATTCAAAATTGCATTTAATCTTTTTAAATCGAACTGCTGTGAAAATTTGAATTTTGCGATTTTGAGCCGTTCTTACTGAACGTCGTAGACCACCCATAGGCAATATCAAAAACAACGACCAGCACAACAGCCATACCACCACCACCACAGTCAGAAAGAAAATCAATTGAAAACATTTTGAGTGTACGTGTTTAAGCATTCAATATGGTGGAGAGTCGAATAGAATCGAATTAAAAATGAATAACTCGAAATAAGTGGAAAATATCACTCGCACCACGAACACAAATTTTCTCTCTATCTATCTCTCTCCCTCATGTGCCCAATCTCCGTGATCAATAGTTATCGTCATTGGAATCCGAAAAAACAAGCTGTTTGAACGGACGTTCAATTACTAATCGAATGCAGCATTTTACATTATTTCTGTTTGGCATGACCCGATGATATGGCACTGAAAATATAATAAAAATAAAACGAATTACATACGTAATCCAAACTTTTCCGCACCGCAGCAATTTTACGCTCCTTCCGCTTTGTTTAACCAAATGTCGAATGAAATTATTGGTTTTTTTCAACAATCCCTGATTATTTTGCCAAAAATTGCAGTTTTATGCTTGAAAAGTAGCTATTCTGACCATTTTCCAAATAGAAGTGTCATTTGACACTTGACCGAAACCATAAAAAATGGCTTTTTGGGTGTCAAAAAAGTGTCAATTATGAACCAAATTTCAGAAATTTAAAAAAAAAGTCGATTTCAGACCAAATCAGGTACCCGAGAGACACGTCAGATTGGGCTCAAATTTTAATCGTTTCCAATTCTCAACATGCCAAAACTGTTGGCGTTTACAGATCTCAATTATCTTGTGAATTTTTTGAGTTATCGTGGTCACAAAAAAGGATACGCGAACGACGCCATACGCACATCACATTTTTGCACATTTTTCATAGTAAACAACATTTTTTTGAGGACAGATAGGTCTTGATCGATAGGATTTGTTTCCATCTACATTGCTTAGTGTACAGTTATGAGCTACTTGAAGTCTTTCGCGGAGTTTTTGTGGTTTGAAAGTGAAGGAGTCATGAAATTTTGGCTACTACAACTTCGTTGTGCGGAAAAGTAATTTCAGTAAATATTTATATGAAGTGCTGTAGAAGTTCTTGATGTCGCTTCAGCTGATAATATTCTTTTCACATCAATTGAGTTTAGTTTTCAGCATATGTATGTGTGTACACATTTTTTCCGTATGGAATTCCCTCGCGAACGTAAAATTGAAACATATAACCATTTGAAAAGTGCAATTGATTGAAAAAAATCAATCCAAATAGCTCTGGTCTATAAAAAGACAACAACAATGTCCGTTTCTTTTATTGTGATCATAAAAAACAGCAAGCAAGCAAAGAGGCAATACGTGCGATACTCAGTAGTAACACACAATTTTCAATAGACATTCTTATACATTTGCTTATTATACATTATTCGCTGGAGTTTTATTATTATTATGATTGTTTGTTCGCTCGCACAACATTGTCATCATCCGGAATGCTGTGACAAACAATTCTAACAGAGACCACCTCCCGCAACCCCTAACATTTACCATTCATGCGTGCAGCTAGTCACATTCACGATGGTGTTAATCAACCCACTCTCGACTCGACGAACACCGTTCGATGATTATAAAAATCAAGTGCAAAAACATGAACTAAATACATACATATATACCGTATTACTTTTCCGTACACAACGTGTCAAGGGAAAGTATAGGAATTGGTCCCGAAAACTTTTTTCGCAAAATTAGCTTAGATCATCATAAAAACTCATGAAACGCGTAGAAAACCACTTTTTGAGACACTTTTCCGTTCGTGTGCCGTCGTCGTTGTCGTCGTCGTTGTCGTCGTTGGTGTGTGTTAACATGATAACTCAAAAAATAATTGAGATTATCAAAATCTGGAAACGCCAAAAGTTTTGTATTCGAAAAACTTAGTTTAAGTTCGAAGATGAGCCATTTTCGATTTGATCCTGGGATACTTGCCCTAAGAAAAACCTCAAAAAATGGATACTTTTGTATGGGAGGTACCTGTAAATCGACTCCGATTGGCTTCAAACTTTTTGGGAATCCATTTTTTGGGAGAAAAATGAGATTCTGAAAGTTTGAAACCAATCGGAATCGATTTACAGTACCTCCCATACAAAATTTTTGAAATTTTGACTAAAATTACCGATTTTTGGACAATTTTGTATGGGAGGTACCCGTTAATCGATTCTGATTGGCTTCAAACTTTCTGAGGTTTCATTTTTTGGAGAAAAAATAAGATTCTGAAAAATTCATCTTGATCGCGTTTGCAGAAGTTTGGTTTCTGACCCTCAATTTTTTCCAAGAAAATTTCGACAAAAATTGAGGACAAAAAATCAAACCTCTACAAATGCGATCAAGATGAATTTTTCAGAATCTTATTTTTTCTCCAAAAAATGAAACCTCAGAAAGTTTGAAGCCAATAGGAATCGGTTTACGGGTACCTCTCATACAAAATTGTCGAAGTTTTAGTTAAAGTATCCGATTTTTCACTTTATTTTTATTATTATATTTTCGCTGCCTTTATTTCAAGAAAATTCACAAAAAATAACTAAAAGTACCTACAGACAACGCAGGCCAATGGTACGGAAAAGTTCGGGATTACCAATGTAATTCTTTTTATAATATTGTTACTATGGTATATATGAATGGTTTGGAGCGAAAATGTAATACAGAAAAGTTGAGCGGAAAAATGTCGATGTTTGAATGGAAAACGGCAGCTTAGATTTTATTTCTAGCACCAAAATTTATAATATTTGCCAAGGCATCTAGTACATAAAGTGTATACCAGTGTGGATAATGTGAAAAAAGACCCGAAACTCGAAAATTTTTCAATATTCTTTGAATACATTCAGCAAACGTCCTTTTAAAATTCAATTTTTGAAACGGGTATTGAGCTGTTTCCACTTGATTTTTGACGAAGAATCGATTAATGATCACATTCGATTCTAAATAATGTGATTTTTGTGGCGAAAAATACGATTGTTTCCGAGAGCTGCGTCCAAGGCAAACTACATGCTACTAGCGCCACACTGAAATACATTTGATTTGCATTGTACACGTAAGCGGTGGGAGTTCGAACTATCAAATTACAACAACAAATTACACAGATAGGCACATCCCTCGATTGTTTCAAACCAAATTTAGCAAATGACGTCGATGAGCTTCGGTTTCATAGCTAAATCACCACATTGAGCAAACAATTTCTACGTTTGCTGCCTTTGAACTTCTAGTATCCCTTGCGAACATTTTGAGTACCAACATGACCAAGTCAAGTGATGTTTTCACATAGTACCAAATGTTTCCTATTGATAACAAACTGATAAGGAGTGCGAATTTCGATGTGGCGATAACATCAATGGATTGAGCACACAAACACTGCATGAGAATCGAAAAAAAAAATTTAACTTTTTTCTCGATTTTTGCCTGTTCTGGACCGTCTACATGGGAAGTTTGTATGAAATTCTCGGAGCGCCGCTGCTATTGCATTGGCTTCTATGGCGAAATGTACACATTGAAATATCCGGAAAACAGACCGTGATGTCACTCCCGAAGGGAGCGTAAACAAATCCTGACTGCCTGAATCAACTGTTGTAAACTCTCATCAGTAGGAGAGTGAATGCGTCTGTTTTATTTATTCATGGTCTGATTAGTGGAAAGACACAAGCACCAAATCTGAGGAACAAAATGAAACTAAACCCAGGGACCAGGTGTCTTAGGAATCCAGAATTTGTCAAATTACGAACGTATAGTCACGATTTCTCATATCTCCAGCAATTTAACGTCGCCTGCCATGTATTCAATCTCGCATCTCTTCGCATTGACCCTACTTTGCCACATCATGACTTCAAGAGAAAACTCATCAGCCTGCCAGATGATGCATTTAGTTCGTGGACGAAAGTAAAGAGTGATGGAATTGGTGATAGAAGGCTAAGGTGAAGTTTTCTTAGTGCTCTCTTTTGATCGGTTCAAACACAAAGAAAGCACAAACCCAGGTTGTCATTTTTTATCTCATTTATGTCAAAAAGCTTTAGGAAATCGTTTGTTCTTGTAGTTTGAGACAACGCCACCGGATGGACCATAACGATGACAAAAGGACTGTGATACTGAGGAGCACAAACCAAAATATGAAATCAAATTCCCACAAATCATAAACCATAAACCATAAACCAAAGAGGCAGTCGAAATCACACTTAGCAAATATACACAGCAGTGAATATACAAGAAATATGTGATAAAATCAAACTCAAACTTAAAAATCAAACTTAAACTTTACGAATTTAACGATTTTAAAGAAAGCCCAAATGATCCTAGTCACTCACAGTATTTTTCAATTTACCTTATTGATTGCTTTTTACTTTCTCATTTTTCACATTATTTATTTATTTATTTATTTATTTATTTATTTATTTACTATTCATCTACTCGATTATTTTTCGACACATTTACAACCCTATTTCTTTACCTATATGATTCAAACTAAATTCTAACTAAAATATGACTACTGTTAACTATACATACAAACAACTACGTTATATAAGCGAAAGAACGTTATTACCGAACTTACTTAACTTATGTAAAACAATGTAAACTAACTTTCTAAACAGCCAGTATTTGGCGGTGTCAATAAATAATAATAAATAATAACTTGGTTTTGAAAAAAGTCGAATATTATCTAAAAAAAACACTATTACAAAAGGCTTAACTTTACTTTACAGAACTTTTTGGAATATGAATATTTTTTTGATTTTCTTTTTGCTGTGGATTGCTTATGGTCACTACATTTCATTTCTAGGGTGCGATTTGCAATTTTATGATTTACCGTTATTTTTTGACAGGTGTGAATTTTTCAATTTTTTCAATATCTAAGCCTATAAATTCTCAGCCGTTAGAAATAATGCATTGATCACTGAAGCAAAGTTTTAGTACTTCATCAGAGCTATGCAGCGCACTGTACTAAAATGTACTAAATTTGGAAAAATGGTCCTAGTGCATTTCCACCGATTCCTAACAATTCTAGGAGGCAGCGCATCGTACTAAATGGTACTAAACTGTGCTAAAATATACTAAAAATGTAAATGTACACAGCTGAACCAATTCCGTTGGTAATAATATCAAAAAATGGTACGGTCGGCAAAGTACTAAAACTTTGCATCAGTGATCAATGCTTTATTTGCAACGGCTGATAATTTATAGGCTTACATACTGAAAAATGCACACCTGTCAAAAAATAACGGTAAATCATAAAATTGCAAATCGCACCCTAGAAATGAAATGTAGTGACCATAAGCAATCCAGAGCAAAAACAAAATCAAAAAAATATTCATATTACTAGTATTTGTAAACATGTTTTGCACTGATTTTGTTTTGTTTTTTATTTATGGTGGAGCGATTCAAGACTTTTGGTATCGACAAAATTAATGCTCGATGTCCCGGTTTGAACTTGAACACTGAATTATTTGCAATATTCGTATGCCGTATCTTTCAAATAAAATTGATGTTCATTTATAAATTCTTCTATATCGCTAATGCTTTTAGAATCAATGAATAACCTAGGGGAATTTAACTCTTACGAGTGCAGCATGTTTCCTGCCAGTTTTCTTGATTCGCGGAAGTTCGACGCGTTCGTTGTACGTACTGACGCGCACGGTCACAAGTTTACACAAGTTTGTTTGTGGTTTTGTGCGTTTTTAAGTTCTTATTTGACAACTAAAACGCGTTTCAAACTAAAAATCGGTTGTTTACGTGTACAAAGATTTTTCACATCCTTTCCAAAAGTTCAAAGATTTATATAATTATAAAATGGACAAAGGAAATATTTTCAAAGAGCTGGAGAAAGTGTTGGAAGAAAAAGTTAATCCAGATATAATAAATGGAACGACTGATGTGTGCGCTGGACGTCATGTTTGCACACGAACTCGCGCGCGTTCGCGCATGTTGTTTTAATACAGAACTTGTCAACTGAGTGGAAGTTTTCACGTAGTTAAATCCCCCTAGATATTTTCGGGATCGAAATGGGTTCATTATTTACGAAGATTTTGCATGTTTTGTGATTTTTTCTACCAGCTGATTTCATATTTGTTGCTTATTATGTCGAAAAATCTAAATTGAACAGCTGGTCCAAATTTTGTTTCAGAGCTGCACTTTTGAAATTCAGAGCTGCCCACTAAAATAATGCATGGTGTCATCTATCATTCTATCTTTCACAACTTTAGATTACTTGTTTGCGTTTGGCAAAGTAAATAATTTGGGGTAAACGAATAAGGCATAAAAACAAACAAGCCATTTCACCAAAAAAAGAATGAATGCACTTCTTATCTATATAATAAAAGGCTAGTTATATATGAACGGGTGACAATAATCGTGGCCCGCCAATCTCCCATAAAATAAAACCGAAACATAAAGTTGGTTTGAAATAATAGTGATACGAAGAACGCGTATCAAACGTGGAATGCTTTGTATACTGATACATGTATTTGCTTGGAACTCGGTTGACCGAAGCGCCATCTTAAGAACCGATGGCGGATTCGTTATGTCTGTATGTTATAATTTAGTATGACGTTTGACAGAACGGAGAGTCTACTTGATTGTATTGTCATTAGCCTTAGTTTATCTAGGTGGTGTTTGCGCTCAATATCAGTTGTCAAAGTCAAAAAGAAAAGGTGATCTTAGTTCTAAACTAAGAAAACTAAAATTTAACAATTCGGAAAACTCATTCATTACAATCTTCAATGGTAAGGAGTTGGAAAAATTATTTTCAATTTCTTGGCAGTTTTGCAATTGCATTTGTCACTGTTGATGCAGGAAGTTCCTGCAATGAATTAAGAATAGTATTATAATTAATTACATTTTATCATTAGTAGTGACTTGGATTGAATAAATTATTTTACAATACTTACTCCGTGTTTGTCAATCCAGTCTA
>NW_022601411.1:3986598-4001721 GCF_009176505.1 Sitodiplosis mosellana
AAATCGTTTCGCGTCGACAAAAGATGAAATTGGTGATAATTTGAAATCGGGTATTTATGCTATTGAGTGTGGTGTGTGCAAGCGCCGCTATATTGGGCAAACGAAAAGAAGCATAGTGGTTCGATATAGAGAGCATTGCAGTTGTGCGAAAAAGAAGAAAATGTAAGAGTCTGCGTTTGCCAAACATGTAGTAGAGAGTGAGCACGGAACCGATGAAAGTGACCATAGCATCGAACTGATTAAGAATGTCAATAGACAGAGCAGGCTCGATGCGTATGAGAGTTATTACATCGAGAGGGAGACAGCACCATTGAATGCGGAAAGCGGGAACATACAGTCCTGCTTATTTGCATTGATTTGATGCGGCGAATATTTTGTTGTTGCTTAGTCTTTTTGCAAAAGACGCACCATGGGCGGAATTTATGCCGTGTGTGTGTGTGTGTGTGTGTGTGTGTGTGCGGAACATCGAGGTTTTTCACGGTTACCGCGGAACCGATAAGAGATAACAGCTTGATGTTTTCGGCAAGTGTTGTGGTACTCTGAGGTTTTCTATCATAGATATAGTGCCACAATACATTTCAAATGTAAGTCATTTGACACATAGCAGCCAATGCCATCTCAATTCCAATTTTTAAATGAAAATTAAAAAAAAAAATCTGGGGAAAAATCGATTATTCCGCAGTAGCTATCTCATATGCTTTAACAATGTTTGACGTTAGAAGTTCTTTTTCAAATACAAAATATTTTTGAATTTTATAAACCGTTCACTTTATGCACATTCCTAAGTATAAAGAACAACTTTATTTTACTATCCCGAGATATAATCATATTCTTACCTTTTTCATTAAAAAAAATTCAAATCTATGTCGCTCGTTTGCGCTTGGCTCTGTTACAATCTGACGGTGGCTTTTGAAAAATGGAAAGTTAGAAGTCCTTTAATTAATTATGTACTATGCGTACAAGCATTCAAAAAATTTTGTACTTCATTCCTGTGGATTTTATGAAACTGGTATAGAACCGCATTTTGGGCCAGATTGTAACAGTGCCTTCGCGCTCACCCATTTATATATTTTCCATACCACACAAATTGTGATGACATCTTGAAAGTTGATAGATCTATCGACTAGATCGAGAGGAGAGTATGTGAAAAAATTCTAATATATTTTGAAAGAGGAGAGTATGATTTCTGTTGATTCTATCTGCGTTAAAAGGAAGTATGTTGGCATCCCGTCTAGCCTCCGCGGTTTTTCACGGTTACCGCGGAACTGATAAAAGATAACAACATGGTGTCTTCGGCAAAATTGTAGTACTCGAAGTCTTTTATAACATTGCTGAAGACATCTATCTCTTATCTCTTATCAGTTGCGCGCAAATCGCGCACATAAAAAAGCAAATTTTATATAGAACTTTTTTTTTCTTATCATTTTTCGCGCTTTTCGCGGAACTGATAAGAGATAAGAGATAACTGACTTCAGCAATGTTAACGCCTTTCTCCATTTCTCTTACTCGCCTTTAACCATTTTTGAGTCGGAAGAAACTTACTCTTCTCTTTCATAACAAAGTCAGATGAACTTACTCTCCTCTCGATCTAGTCAATAGAGATGTGGTAAACGCTTCATCGTATCGATGTTGTATTTGATGGCAGTACATTGTGTCACAGTCTGACTACTTGTTGTCAAAACATATACATTTAAAATGTATCGTCCCTAATAGAGTATGGAGATGTCTTCACTTGCGTTGTTAATGTGATTCGTGTGGTATATGAAAATGCCACCCAAGTACAGTCAGTCAAAAAAGTATTCGGCCACCTGTAAACAATTTTTTTTTCTTCATATTTCTGTGCAATAATTATTCAAAGTCGATTCAATTCATGTTTATTTATTAAACTTGAAGTATATTCTTTATTATTAATAGGCTATTAATAGGCTAGCATATTTAGAATATTAATCACATTTTAGAATGTTTTTGGGACCTTTTTCAGTGAGATACTTAAATTTGACGCAAAAAAGTATTCGGTCAAACATCAATATTGCATGATTTTTTAAGAAAAAAGAGAATATTAAATATTTTGTTGGGTTTCCTTTTGCGCGACGAACCGTCTGCATTCTACGTGGCATTGAATCGACCAAATTTTTGGTCACAGTCGTTGGGATTTTGGCCCATTCGGATACAATCGTGGCTTTCAACTCAGCTATGCTACTGATGCTGATTTGGCGTATTTTTCGATCCAAATGGTCCCACAAATGTTCAATAGGATTGATGTCAGGTGTCAATCAATCTTTTTGGACAACCATTCCTTCACACTTCCTGTGGTATTGGTTGTAATATGACCATACTACTACCGATACATTTTTGTGACATAGTAATATCGCACAGCACAGCAGAGCAGATACAATATATACAAAATCGCCACTTTCACCAATAGTAATAATAATGATGGTAATTTGACAGATCACTATTGGTATATGTGAATCATATTAATTCCTTAAACACCAATTTTCCGACACCCGAAGCAGTCATGCAACCCCATACCATCACGGAACCGCCGCCATGCTTCACGGTTGGCGTTAGGTTTTTTGGCTGTAACTCCGTGCTTGGTTTTCGCCACACTTCGGCTCGAAAGTTCGATGAAAATACCTCAAACTTACTTTAATCCGACCATATCACCTTATTCCAGTACGATTGAGGTGTGTTTGCATGACGAATAGCGAATTCCAAACGCTTGGCCTTATTAGCCGAACTCACCAAACATTTTTTCCGTGCGATCCGATCATTGTACCCATGTTTTTTCAGAACATTTCTTACTTTTTGTGGTGTAACTTCAACATTTTCAGTGCCAGCGATGCTGCAATTTTTGGTGCCGAATCCTTTGGATTTATTTTGGTTTTTCGGACTATTTTAGTTTTCAGCCGATCTCTGATCTTCAACGGCCGGTCCGATCTTGTTTTGTTCAGTATTCTGCCACTTGTTTTATACTTTTTGATGATTGAGTTTATGGTTGATCGTAGTTTTGAACCATAAGGCGATAGCATGAATGAAAATGCGGCAGAAAAAATCAGCAAAAGCCTTAAATGTTCCAAACGCTTTGGATTGATGGCGCTGTCAGAAGCTCTCTGAAGCACATTAGAAGTGGTGAATGTGATTATGACAGATAATATTTGTGTTTACGTTTAGAATCGTTGACTGTCAAAGTAGAGAATGTTCTGTCAATATAAACCAAAATACCAACATGGCGGGCTGAAATGCTGTCATGGCGGATATCTTTCTCATTAAACTACACATGAAAATATCTCAAAAACGGCTGGGAAAATCGGCAAAATGGACCGTGGTGTCACTCCCTAAAGGGAGTGTAGACACCCGGCTGTTTTGATGGTCCAAAGTTCAAATCCGGTGGATTTGAGCTCATCCATGGGTTCTCGGGATTTGGCCTGATCCCAGCACTTGCCCTGTGGTGAAATTCCATACAAAACATGAGTTTGACTTGTAAAGATGCTCACAGGAAAGGAAAAGCTGGGAATCAGACCAAATCCTGAGAACCCATGGATCAGCCCGAATCCACTGGATTTGATTTTTGGGCCATCAAACCAGCCAAAGTCCATTTTGCCGATGTATAGTGACACTATAAAATTTGAAACGTGTTTATGCTGTGTTTAGCCGGAGTATTTGGTCAAATTCCTTAAATTTACGCGAAATTCAACTAAATTAATCAATATCCACCCATAATTTCTTAATTTTTTCAATTTGATAACAGTTTCAAATTTTATAGTGTCACTATAAATTTTATAGTTTGTCCCTTTTAGTATCACTTTTCGACGACATTTCCAACGATTTGGTTTTTCAATTTTCCAAATAGTTTTCAATCAAAACAAAACATTAGTTTTAATTGTAAAATGTTGAAAATTCAACCAATCAATGAGAATGGAAACTATAACACATGATGGTCGAAGCGTAGCTGCTCTTATGTCAAAAATTATAAATATAGTGCGCACTTCGTGCGTTGTTATTTATTCCGTGTTCGTCTCTAGCTCGAATGGAAACGGAAACGAATTAGTTGCGTTGAATTATTGTAATATTTTCATGTATTTCAACGTAAATTAAAAAGTTCTTACATTGGGTTAGGTACATTTTTTGAATTGCATAGAAAAGTTCATGTCAAGCGGATTTGTTTTCATTATTTAGTACAAACAAAAAACTCGTCTTTAGAACAAGAATCAAATGATGACACACGTACTTACAGCATAAATATGTGGATGAATGAACAAATATAATGTAATATTTTGTAATAGTTTTTGATAATCATCACTGTATTACATGCAGTAGACTAAAACAGAATATTTGCATAAAAAAAATTAAAATTGTGTTTTGTGTGAAGACAAGACACTGATGTAGTAGCATCATCTTTTGAAAGTGAAACGAAAAGTATCTGACTTTTACATTTAAGTATTATGTCACACATACGGATACTTTAACATTATTTTCATTCGAATAGGACCCAACCTTCTTTGTATTATGAATATTAAAGTACGTGCAGTGCAGCGCCTTTCAATGTAAAAATAATACAATTGGAGGATGGCAAACGGGTGTTCTCTGTACTTTAATAGCTATTAATTGGTTTTTATGAAATGTTGAGGATGAAAACAAAATATGAGAAATGAAAATATAAAATTGAAACTTGCCTTTGATAGAAACGAATCAAAGGAAAAGTGTAAATAAAAATAAATCGAATAATTTATTTCATTATGTAAACATTCATGACAAAATATTTTTCATTTGTTCAAAAATATGATTTATTTTATGGTTTATTATTTCTCTTCTCCTTTCTCTTTTTGCGTATTGTATCGTCATTTTTTAAATCTAAATATCGACATTTTATGAGCTACACAAAATAATATATATTGAATAAATTTTTCAACTAATTCACATTTTTGAAAAACTTCTCCTCCCTGCCATGGTGGTGTATGCGTCTGCTCATGATTCAGGTTCGATATCTGTTGCCCCAGAAAATATAACTGTTACATTTTTAAATCCAACGTCGGTAAAAATATCGTGGCAAACATCGGTAGATCAGCATGCAATACCAGTGGACAAATATGATGTTACGTACAAACCTACCGATGCTAGGTAAGAATCTTTTGAAATTCTATTTTGTGGTTTCATGTGTTTTGTTATAATTTTTATTGTTATTGTAGTTAATTTTCATTGTTATTGAAATTGTCAGTGACGTCTCATGGATGGAAAATGAAGTCAAGACTTTACAAATGTAAAAGCACTATGAATTGAATCCATTTTTATATTTAGGGTCATGTACTCGAATGTGAGGCACTTTTTTTCTTTGGACCATAAAGGCGTCAAAAATTTGAAATTTTCGACATCTGATGGCACTCTTCTGTAGAGGAAGGAAAATCCTAACTTAGGAAATTCACAATTTTTCAAAATTTAGATTTTTCTCCAAAAAAATTTCAAATTTTCAAACATGATGATTTTTTGACTTTTTCAAAACTGTACTCTAATGTGAGCCACCCCCAAAATTCATCCAAAAAATGCATAAATATCCACTTAAATCATTTTAAATGTTGAATCAACAATCCTTTAAGACAAATAAATGAAGATATGAGCAAACAAAAATTACACTCGAATGTGAGATCCATCGATTTCAAACCCCAAAAAATTAAAAAAACCATCAATTGCAATGCATTTTTTTGTATATTAATCGTTCAGAAATGAAAAATAAATGAAAATTGTGACAAAAAAAAATAACAAAAAAACTTATTCATTATCGAATTCTTCTTCACAAAGACTGGCTCACATTCGAGTACAAGCGTGATTTCGCGCTGACTGACGCTACACCTACACAATTTGAGCAAATCACAAATTCCCTTCGGATTATTGAAAATAGAGATGAAACCAACACCTTGTTTATATTTACCTTTAAAATCGTCGAAAAAATCACACAAAATAACGGTTTATATGATGATAAGGAAAAACTTTTTGAAAAAAAATTTTATCACTTCTTTATTTGAGTAACAAAACGTATGTGAATCTGGGTGTTTGATATTAGAAAAACAAGAAATAGTCAAAAGAAACCGATGACAGAAATTTTGTTGACATATGTCAACGTTTAGCCCGAAAATTGAAGGTGGTTCACATTAGAGTACGGCTCACATTCGAGTACATGACCCTACTATTAAAAAACACAAAGAGCATTTTGATGAATATCAGTATTTTACGGCAGTTTTCGAGTAAATGCTATATATATTTGAAGCCTTACTTACGTTGAAAATTAACTGTGATTTATTGCTGCAATGCGCTTTTTATTGAATATATTCAATATATACACTACCGTGCAAAAGTTTGGAACCACTAGGTATTTTTCACACAAATTGACCATTTTTGGTGGACTCATTAACTTATTTCGGAAACACCTGCATTCTTGATAATTTGTGCATAGTTTCTACAACGTTTCGATAGTAAAACACAGAGGTTTCATCAAAAAATATTCATGAATTTCAAAAATATAGCAATTTGAATTTGTACTGTGTGAAAAATGATCAAATTTATATGAAGATTAAAACAGATCAAATTCTAATTGATATATTTTTTAAGTACGTGAATACTTTTTGATGAAACCTCTGTGATTTACTATTGAAACATCGTAGAAACTATGCACAAAATATCAAGAGTGCAGGTGTTTCCGAAATATGTTAATGAGTCCACCAAAAATGGTCAATTTGTTTGAAAAATACCTAGTGGTTCCAAACTTTTGCACGGTAGTGTATTTAGTATATATACAAATGCGTTTGGCTAATTCGATTCCTTTCATGTCACGCTACAGATTTACATTTTGCCGCAACACATTAATATTGTAACGAAGAGCCAAAGTAATGCTATTACAATTGTTATGCAAAAATCACAGCCGGCGACAGCAGGCGCGAGTGACGAAAGCACCTCTGTGCTGAAAGTCGAACTCGCCTATATTTACACGCAATTTCGAACTTTTTTCCTAAGAGGCCATCTGGTATGAATGAAGTATCGCTAGAAAGCCCCTGGCTCATAGGTCCAGAAAATGCATTCAAACTTGAGAATCGACCAACCGCCTCCATAGAAATAGCCACTCGAAAATTATGTACAATTATCAGTTTTTCCCATTTAGCGGGTATTGAACGCGTCCGTTCATCTTGAAACATGTTTTTCCTGAGTCTACTCGTCGAGACCTTTCCAACAAGCCCAAGAACGTCGAAATCGGACAATCCGTTCATGAGTTATGAAGATTTAAAAAAAAAAAATTGGCGTCTCCACCAATTATTCTGAGATGATATTTTTTCTGTCCGTCTGTCCGTAGTTTTTGCCCGATCTTTTTTAAACTTTCAGACTTTTGAAGTATATCAAAAACTAAGACTTTTTTGTTCCGCCATTTTTTGATTTGGCCGGCCTTTGAAAATTCAAAATATGGCCGTCTTTCCAATGATCACTGTGCCTAATCCAGTGAACCGATTTCAATCTTTTGGGTATCGTTGGAAAGGTCTTGAGGCCAGCTATCAAATGACATCTATTTTAATTTGAAAAAATTGAGTTGGCATGTCTTATGGGCAGAAACCCGAAAAAATGGTCACCTGGCCTTGCATAAATCGGCCATTTTATCGAAAACGGCTCCGACGATTTTTTTAAAAATTCTCTGAAATTTAGCCCCAAGTTAGAGCTAAACTTTGTCATATAGCTTATATCTGGGAAATCTCTGTGTTTCGAGATATAGCCATTAGAAGTTGGAAAAAACTTGAAAAATCGACAAAAATCAACTAAAACTCTTTTTGTTGCCGTTAACAAGGGCAAAATCATAACCAAAGTGTTTTTGCGTTCAGATGAATAAAATTTCTTCAGATACCAGCCCCTCAACAAGTCCACGCAATCAACAATAAACACAAAAAAGTACTTTTCATCAAAACTATCTAGCTCATATGCTATAGCAATGTTTGACGTTTAGAACTGCTGTGGAAACTTTGTTGGGAGCGCCACCAACCACAAATCTCTGTGAAAGTAAAGTCTTTGTGTGTACGTTCGTGTTAATGCAAAGAGTCTATGTGTGCGTTGTACAATGTACACAGAGGTGTTGGTTCGTTTGAACGTCGCATCCAACGTCGCATCATGTTAGGCGGCGCTATTGATATACTTTGCTTCAATCGTCAACAAAATAATCAAGTATTTCTCCGTTTTGCTTTTCATGAAAAAATCAAAATCAAAATCAAAAAAATTCATAATGAAAAAACTAAACATGTGATAGTTTTCTTCTTAGTATAAAAGCGATATGTAATTTCATCAAAACAAAATGTAATTTCATCTATCTGTCCAAAAACCAAATTTTATTTAGCGAAAAAAAATTTAAATTTTTTTTCCTCCGGTGTACGACTCGAACTCGAGTCCACACGCTCATAAGTCTGATTTTGCTTCATTCAAAAAGGCGAAAATGCTGGTTTTTAACTACAACATTTCATGTTTCATTTTCTTTGGCTCAATACACACCACTTTGTGTTTGTTAAGTGTTAGTTGTTTTTGTTGAAAAAAAAATGTCGGGTACAAAACAACTGATATCAAATAAAAAAAACTTCTTTCGGAATAATTCCTCGTGACGAAAGCGAACACAAAACAGCTGATATCAATTTTAAAAAACCATTTCGGAGCGATTTGGATTTGCTTCTTTTGCATTCTTTCAACTAATTTTTGAATCGCTCCGTAATGATTTTTTAAAATTGATATCAGCTGTTTTGTGCTCGCTTTCGTCACGAGGAATTACTTCGAAAGAAGTTTTTTTATTTGATTTAGCATTACCGGTAATGTGTTACAATTGTAATAGCTATTACTTGACCCGTCCGGTACAATATTAACATGTTACCCAACATTTACGGTAATAAAATTCTGGAAGTGGGTTTTGGTGGATCTTCAGGATGGATCAGACTGGGTTTGACAATGCCCTGGTCCATCCTGAGGATTCACTTCCAGAAGCAGGAGTGGTTTTGAACAATCCTAAAGATCCACCAAAACCCACTTCCAGAATTTTACTACCGTAAATGTTAGGTAACATGTTAATATTGTAACGGACGCGTCAAGTAATAGCTATTACAATTGTAATGCCAAAATTTGACACGTAATGCTACTACCTATTACATTTTTAATCCGGTAAATCTGTATGTCACGCATTGAATTTCATTTGAATGGGCAAGCGGAATAATGAAACGTAATTCTGTTTTTAAATGAAGTGCCTCTGAGAAAAATTTTCAGTAAAAAAGCCCCACAAAAATATTGTCTGAATAAGATTTTCATACAAATTTTTATCAGACAATATTTTTGTGGGGCTTTTTTACTGAAAAATTTTCTCAGAGGCACTTCATTTGAAAACAGAATTACGTTTCATTATTCCGCTTGCCCATTCATTTATAATCCGGTGAAAACAATTGCCAACGTGCAGTGACCCGATTTTCAAGTATTACTTGCATTGACTAATACATACGCTTACCACAGTCATTTTTTAATTCAAAATTCAAATATTATTGTTCCATCACACAACACGACAATGTTTGACAATGTTTGACATCAATGCAGTTCCAATGCGTTGCCGTCAAAATGTGTGGCGTTGTTGGTTTGACGTTTAATGAGCGAGACTATCCCGTGCCGGTATTCTAAGTCATTCCACCAAAATCGTTCGGAATTATTTTTTTCGTACATAAGACCATATAGACCAAGAGCAGTTGAACAAAGTACACACAGAAGAAAAAATATAAAAGACTACACAGTAAGATCAATCAAAACAGGATTTATGCGACAAATCATGTAAAATGATAAAATATCGTGTAAATTCAAATAAAACAATGAATTGGTCAATACTATTACCCGATACACGGATCTGTCAAACGTATTATGCGTCATCTTTGAAACATTGAAAATTACACGATATTTTACACGTTTTTAACGTTTTACACGATTTGTCGCATAAATCCAGTTTTGATTGATCTTACTGTGTAGTTTTTTATATTTTTTCTTCTGTGTGTACTATAAATACAAGCCTCATGTCAGATAATGGAATTGTAGGTGCACATTGATGCCAATATTCAAAATATCAATTTGTTTTATCTTCATTTGATACACATCACAATATCTGCTCGTTGATAACAAGAAAAAAAATTGCTTCACTTTTCGCTCAAGCTTCATGTCAGATTTTTTGTATACTGCTAAATTTGCACAAGAATAATTCAAACACAAAAAATCTGCTCCAAACATTGTACACAACATTTTTTATTTCACATCAAAGTCTCATTCAATTCAAAGAAGTGTGGTTATGTGTTTGTAATACATTTTATCCATTTTGACATGATTACAACATAACCTCATTGTTGATTATTAACGCTGTATCACCAATTTGTCGTTTTATGAGATACTTCATTGCTTTTACTCCCGCTTCTACAAGTCCGTTGAAGTGTGGGCTTGCCGGTGGTGTAAAATGCCAATTTATTTCAAGATGCAGCAATTCGTTGTTTATCATTTGGTTAAACTGCTCTTATTCGATGCTAGATAATTCATTCAGAATTTTGTTCGCTTTTACGAAGTTTGGTCCGTTGTCTGAATGAATGTCTGATACGCGCCCACGACGCGAAACAAATCTTCGAAAAGCCTCTACAAAACTTTCCGCCGTTAAATCGCCAACAAATTCGATGTGTATTGCCTTCGTGACGAAGCATACAAATATTGCGATGTAACCGTTGACTATTTTTGCGTTTCGTAATTTTGAAGTTTTCACTCGAAAGTCGACCGCGCATTCCAAAAACGCCTTTTCCGTCTTTTTAACCCTAGCTGTAGGTAAATTCGCCATAAATTGCTGTAAAACTCTCGGTTTTTGTTTCGCACAAACTACGCATTTTCTTAGTTCTTTTTTTATCGTAGTTTTGCTGCGTATGACCCAAAACTTGTGCCGAATGCATGCTTCGGTCACCTTTGGTCCGCCGTGTAGAGCATCTTGGTGATACTCTCTGATCACCAACGTCGTTAATTCACTATTTTTTGGAAGCACGATTTGATGCTTCATGTCGGAGGGGATGCTTGCGTTTTGCAATCTCCCTCCGACATGTAATACGCCCCCGTGATCCAAAAAGGTACACTGTGTGCGCACTCGTTTTTTTGACGTTTTCTCGACGGGTTGACGCCTCGATTTATTCCAATTTTGTATTTTCGCCAACGAAGAATGAATGTTACCATGTCTGGTTGATCCATTTTACCAATTGCGAGTTGTGCATTTAGCGAAAGACCATTCGATGATTTTTTTGATGCGTTATACACCGATCGTACTTGCGTCGTTGAGCTTTGCTTCAGTACGGCGTGGTGTGGCACATAGTACGCTATCGCAGGCACATTCGTCATTTTTTTCATGTGCCCACACTCGATTGCTTCTTTTATTGCATCAATGCTTAAAAGTTAGTGATTTGAATGTTTTTTTTTCTATTTTCCAAATACAAATTAAAAGTTTACCAACCCTAACAAATAGGATTAAATAAGATCGAGTATAAAAAAGTAATTTCATCAATATAAACTAAATTTTTTTTTCTTTTGCCGTTTTTCAACCAAATTTACTAAAAATCAATATTGATTTTAATTTGTTGTTAATTGAATATTCTATTTGAATTTATTCTTTAATATTTTCTGTAAGTTTCGTTTTAAATAGCATTCTTTAAGGCTGAACATCCTAAGGGGATTTATCTCTCGCGAATGCTGCGAATGCATTCGCATTTCAGAACAAAAATTTGAATATTTGCGAATGCGACGAATACGGCTATGACAGCGAACTTGTGAATACATAATTCATTCGTTCATTCGTGTTTGGGCATGCATTCGCAACGCTGCCGTATGATTTCTATGTAAACATTCGCACTCGCATTCGTGAGAACGTTCGAGAACAGCGAAATACGACTGCTATACGAATGCGAGTGCGAATGTTTGCATAGAAATCATATGGCAGCGTTGCAAATGCATGGCACTGGGCGCGAATTTGTGAGTAAAAATTCTCATGCCAAACCGACATAGAAGCCCCTAGTGAACATCTCAAATGAGTTCGAGAGCGCGTAAATTCGAACTCAAGTTTTGCCGTCAAAGATCGATGGTGCTCTACAATTTTTCACTGTGTGTTTTATATGTAATCAATTTGACATTATATAAGTGTGCGTGGTAGATATTGAGACGTTCATTACGCACCGTTCATATAACATTGATAGTAAATTGATAGCGAGTGCTCTCCAATTCGAAATACCTTCGTTATATATTTATTTTGAAAAATCATAATATATAATTTAACATGGATATAATGTTCATTTTTTCATCTGCGTTGAGTCGATGTTGTTTTTTCAACCTTGCGGTTTTTATGGTTCCATTGTTGTGGTGCCAAATCTAATAATTGTTTGATTCACTTGTTCGCCTCATTTGCTCTAGGTAGCCACGTTAATTTTTTCTGTACTACGCGCCGTTAACTAATAGCCGTCTGAAAATTTAACAATCATTCCTTTTTGTGCTCACGAGCATTTCAATTTCTATGTTTGTACATATTTTCCTATTTATATTGCATGTTTGAAACAGACACGATCCCAACTGACAACTACATTGTCAGTACTTTGACCATTGAAATTTATTTTCTGATCGCATGTCGGAATTTGTCCAACATATTACAAAGACAACGGGTAATTCAAAACCTATCCGATTGGATGAAAAAGAACAACCTCAAAATGACAACAAATGAAAAAGAACAACATTTGTATGTGCTCAAAATCCGATAGATATATAATGCACGTACAATAAATGATAACAATAAACAGTAATGTGTGGGCAAAAGGACACACGCTCCATGTTAACAGATACATATATTTCGAATTGCAATGTGATTAACGATGTTTTGAAACGAAAAACCCATTATTTTCACTTTCCATTGTGTGTGTCATATTCATGCACATCTGGAAAAACATTTAAACACCATGACAAACATGCATATACATAAGAGGAAAGACATTTTACTTGATATTTTGGGCATAGAATTTAATAGTGTTGACTATGGGGTGGACATCCGTTAGATAAGTTAAATCTGTTCGAATCTCTGGAAAACTTTTTGAATTGTCGAGATTACACACTCTGGAAATTGACAGATAAAAAATATTGCCACTTATACGGAAGTTAAATTACATTAAATGATGAACGAACGAAAAAGGTTTGTATTTACATTTTTTGGACGTTTCTCAATGAAGCAGCGGACTTGTCGGCACACTCGTGGATTTAGCATTTCACTTGCTTTGGCGATTCGTGAGTTGCCGAAGCATCATATATGCAGTGCACTCGATATTTAACGTGAAAACCTATATTCCGTACATCGAAGTTGGCCGAGGTATGATTTCGTTTGCGCGTAGCGCGTAAGCAATTCACTTGCGATATATAGTATATAGGGATTCACGTTATATCGCAAGTGAATTGCTTATGCGTTGGTGTAATCTACCACCATGGCATAATTTAAGAAATTTTCAGAACCACCCGTCATTTGAAGTCGTCAAAAAACGCGGGGGCTGCAATTGATTATTATTTAATTTATCAGAAAAATGAAAGATTTGGTTTGTTGCGGATTAATCTAGGGATTAATGTATACTGTTTTAACTTTCGAACCGTGAAACCACTTTTCTAACTTTGTTCGTAAAACCGGTGCCTGAGTGCATATAATGCACTTTAAATGGAAATGTCAGTTTTTTCTTCAATTTTTGTCATAGCATGCAATTGAGTCACTGACTGTCACAATTTCAATATTCTACGTAGTTCAAATAACACTAATGAACGGCGTTTTTGTGCGAGCAAAACGGAGCATACCACATTGAAGCGGACCCTCTCCCGATCTCAAATCCATATTCCGTTTGTCTGGATTACGGAACGACTTAGTGCACTTCGGTTTTATTAAGGTTTTTTCTGAAAATCGACGTTATCTGTTCACATCGGAGGTGTAACTTTCTTCGTAGACTAGCTAACAAACGAACTGGCTCTGAATAGTGGAAGGAATTACTTTTCAAATGCGCTAAAGACCATTGAAATCGGGTGCAGTGGTTAGAAATATGGTTGACAAGTGTTATATTGTATTTGTCATTTTGCAATTTTTCTTTAAAACGTCAACAGCCATCTAGATCTTCGTATGATTTGTACGTTATGAATGGCGTTGTGATGTAACGAAGATATAGGAACCTCGTTTACACGACAATTTTCATACATATTTATAAACCCCAAAAGTGAGCAGAGATGACTTTAGCGCACTCAAGTGCGCTACAGCGCACCCGAATATTTTTGTTGTTTTTTCGTTCTACTTTAGCTTTTTGGCCAGGATTTTTTTTAAATAATATTTTGTGTAACATAACGAAGAAGAGCTTACATTTTCTGCCCCCGGTATTCGCATTGGCTCAATTTCGCAATATTACGCAATTTCTACTTTTGAGCATTTTTTCTTCATATTTTACTAATATAAATGTGGTTTTTCAAAAACTGTTCTTTGTTATGTTACACAAACTATTGATACAAAGTTTTTTTTACCAAAATGGTAAAGTATAACGAAAAAAAAACAAAAAAAAACAACACAAATACTCGGGTGCGCTTAAGTCACCTCTGAAAGTGAGGAGTGAACATTAAAACTAGTCGACTTCATTACCTACCGAATTAAATATACACCAAATTGGGAATGATTTTTGCCAGTTTCAAAGTTTTATCGTAAAAGGCATTGAATTTAGATAAATTTGGCCACAGTCGTCGTATGACCACCAACAAATAAGTAAAAGCTGTACTTAAGCGCTGGCGAACGTAAAAAATCAATTACACTCACCCAATATCAAAACGGGAAAATTCATACTAATTTCGGCAATTCGATGAATTACCGAACGTTTTTTGTGTTTTCGGTAAAATGTCGAATTACCCACAATGTTCCAAAAATGTTGGTAAAATAGCATTTTACCAACTTTATGAATATAATGTCGGCAATTTGACGATTTGCCGAAATCACACACAACATTCGGTAATTTTAAATTCACTGGAAAAAACCTCTAAAGGAGCATTCAAAGAGTGGCGAAACACACTCAATTG
>NW_022601411.1:4002121-4041593 GCF_009176505.1 Sitodiplosis mosellana
TATATTTTTGAAATTCATGAATATTTTTTGATGAAACCTCTGTGATTTACTATTGAAACGTTGTAGAAACTATGCACAAAATATCAAGAGTGCAGGTGTTTCCAAAATATGTTAATGAGTCCACCAAAAATGGTCAATTTGTATGAAAAATACCAATACGAATGCGTATGTCCGATATTCAAACAGCACGGCTGCACCACTGCTTTCTGTGCGACGGATTTTGTTGAGTACCGCGACTCATCTGTAATCGTATATTTATTTGTTGATCTCTATAAATTTATTTAAAATCTGACTACTCTGACTTAGGGCTATGCTAGTTTTGAATCACAAAATAGTTCAATTCTTTCATTATACTTATTGAGGGGCAACGTCGACAAACATGTCTACAAATGTGTTATTGAGAATAAAAATGACAATACAGTGTTTCAAACTCTGTGAACAAACTGATGCGCATCATGAAACATGAAATTTGTTTTTTTAAACATAAAAAAAACATTCAAATTTTTTATGTTGCGACGATTCATGTAATGTTTTTAAGAAACAAATTCTATGTTGCGCTTCAGTTCAAACACTTCTGTATTCCAATTTTCATTATCAATTACACAAATAAATGAATGACATACACATGTTCATGCGTAGAAAGTATGTCGTTGAATCATCCCTTTGATAAGAATTTTGTTTTAAATCGTGTTGAATCCTCCGAATTGGCTTCATATTTCTATCTATCGGGTCAAAGTTAGCTGATATTCTTAAGAAAAACACTTATTAAACATCGTTGTGGTAGAGTTGTTTGACTATATTGAGCTTGTGATGGGTCAGACCGCGCACGGGCATTCTATCGATACAGTGAAAGGGAAAGACAGTGACTCTGATAGTGAGTTGATGACGATGGGATGAAATGGCTGTGCATATAACGAAAAGCACATGTATCAGACCATATAGTGCAGACGAGCAATACAAATAAACATGCATCCACAGTGTTATAGTTTTGTACAAATACACGAATAACCCGAAGAAGATGTGTGAATACATCGAAAAAAGCGGCTGGTTACAAACAAACACACGAGAACTGCTGCTGCTGTTGCGTCGATTTGCTGCATGAACAACACAACAACATAGGAAAAATAGAAAACCGGAAAAAATGATGAAAATGAAATAAATTTCGTATCGCACAAGCTATCGTGAGTCATACAGTATGCTGATATCCCGAAAGGAGCACACATTTATCAGGCCACGTTTAACGTCTGTCTGTGTTTCGTCGTTCTTGTACGCGAAAGTGAGTTGATTGTGCCGTAAAACAACGATATAAATACATTATTCGAGACATTGAGCAAATGAACGAATGATCTTGGTGCATGTGTCTCAATTGCGTATTACTGGTAATTGCGATGTGATTTGTGTATTGAATTAATTACTGAAAACAACGAAAATTTAAAAAGAGAACAAATGCGAATTATTGCGTTTTAACTCTTGTAGCTTTGACAAAATCTTGGTTGATACTTTACGAAGCAGTGGCGACTAAGATCCAGAGAATTTGCAAGGTAACTAATCAAGATATTCTGTGCGAAAAGCAAAGAACGAGGGAAAAAAGAGTAAGAATGTCAAAATATCAGTGGTTAGTGTAAATCAAACAATAGAATCGCGTATATTTATCTGTAGCACAACAGAAACGTTATAGATGGTTCACAAATGTAAAAATGTAAAAATAAGATACAATATTTCCGATACGGTATACGAAAAACAAATTTAAGCCTTTATACACACATATCGAAAATACATACTTTCGGGAGGAGTATGCCGCACACATGATTTTGTTGACCCTATCAGTGTACATTACGTGGTTTTTTGTCTACTAAGATTTATGTTTGAAAGTGTGTACACCATATACGTGTATCTCCTGATATGTGTTCAATATACCGAATGATTGACACACCGAGTAAAACTTGATACCAGTTCTGTGAGGACTCCTTACTAAGGAGCGCACGCAAAGGTTACAAATATTCAGTGTATTTCATTCAGTTGGTGGTATTTTATACATTTTTCGGCATTCGTTACAGGTTACACCACACACCACAGAAAAAATTGCCCGAAGTCTTTCGGTATGGCTTTTTTGGTTTCACTCAATTTCTTGAAAATTCGACGTTTATTATGAAGGTACATGCCAACTAACAGTAGCAATAACAAACAATCAACCTGAATCAAACCACTGCAGTGGTTGGTTTGCATGCGAACACTAGTACAAACAAAAAGAGAATGATTATGAAATATTCGGGGAATACCATATTCAGAGTATTACACTTACATTCAGCGCCGAACCGTAAAAAAAATTTCAGATGGGGCTCAGCTAATGTGTACTGCTTTTATCAGTACTATAGTGATTTTTGGCCAATTTTTTTGTTCGATACTGGTTTTCACTAAGTACTGATTTTTTAACCTTCGTACTGATTTATACTGATTTTTGAAATTTTGAAATTTTGCTTGAGGAGAAATTTATGTTTCTGTTGAAAAAAAAAATGAAACTCATAGCAAAATTACAGTGTGTCCGAAAAAATTTACAGAAGGTTCAAACGAATATCCGAAATATCACCATCCATTTAAGTAAATATTATTACAGTCGAATGTTCGAGGCATTCAACACGCTTCAAAAAATGCACATTACTCATTGATTTCATCTAGATTTCTTTTTTCATCATGCTAACATTTTTTTTCGACTTTGAAATCTCAGGGATTTATCCAAACAAAATTATCAAATAAAAAGAATTACATTGGTAATTCCGAACTTTTCCGTACCGTTGGCCTGCGTTGTCCGTAGGTACTTTTGGTTATTTTTTGTGAATTTTCTTGAAATAAAGGCAGTGAAAATATAATAATAAAAATAAAGTGAATAATCGGTCACTTTAACTAAAACTTCGACAACTTTGTATGAGAGGTACCCGTAAACCGGTTCTCATTGGCTTTAAACTTTCTAAGGTTTCATTCTTTGGGGAAAAAAATAAGATTCTGAAAGTTTCATGTTGATCGCATTTGCAGAAGTTTGGTTTTTGGCCCTTAATTTTTTCCAAGAAAATTTCGACAAAAATTGAGGACAAAAAACCAAACTTCTGCAAATGCGATCAACATGAAACTTTCAGAATCTGATTTGTTCTCCAAAAAATGAAACTCAGAAAGTTTGAAGCCAATCAGAATCGATTAACGGGTACCTCCCATACAAAATTGTCCAAAAATCGGTAATTTTAGTCGAAATTCCAAAAATTTTGTATGGGAGGTACCCGTAAATCGATTCCGATTGGTTCCAAACTTTTAGAATCTTATTTTTCTCTCAAAAAATGAAATCCCAGAAACCGATACCGATTTACAGGTACCTCCCATACAAAAGTGTCAATTTTTTGAAACAGTAATAAACAAATAAATCGAATGCATGAACGGGCGCTGTTCAAGCAAGTAGCGCAGCCAACAACAACTCAAATCAAGAAAGCGATATGACTCACTGTTGCCAAAACTTCGTTGATCATTTTCTTCGTTTTACCATGCGCGCAAGTAGCCCTTTCAAATATTTATACGAGCCGTTTATCACTTACTTTGGTGATATGTTTATAAACTAAGACATCGTCAAAAATAGCATAATCAGTAAATTTCATTTCTTCGATTCGTTACGATTGAAAGGTGTTTCATTGTTCTTGGAACTTTTGACTCAGAAATTATTTCAATTACGTTTGCAGTTTTACTCCACGGCTTCCTGAAAAATCGCGACGATTTGCTAAAGAAAATCTCTCTCAAGATAAATATGATTATTATAAAAAACCAGTCCTGGTGCAATTTTAATTGATGAAAAATGGTTCTTTTCATTGGTTTTGAGCGCTTTTCTTAACTGTAAACTCATTACATTAATAAACTTTTGATATTTGCTTGGGTTTAAGCGTTTTTTTTGGCATATACTGATTTTTCTACTGATTTTTTGGCGAAAGATGGTAAGCAAGTACTGATTTTTCAGCAAAATGACATGGTAACATTAGGCTTAGCCCCGTAAATTTTTACCAAAAATGGTGAATGCGTGAAATCCAGACAATTTCAGATGGGGCTCAGCCCCAAACGCTTGGGGACGGTACGGCGCTGCTTACATTCCATTCAGATCGTTCAGTGTATTCCATTCAGTTGGTGGTATTTCATGCGTTTTTCGGCATTTGTTGAACATGAATGTATATTGTTTATACATTTCACTCTATAGTCAAAGTCTAGTCTATCACACTTAACCTTCAAACCGTGAAACCTACTTTATAACGTTGTTCGTGAAACCGGTGCCTGAGTGTCCCAATTGCATTTTTGTATGAAAACTAGAGTGTGATAAGAGATAAACGATTTGTGTCTTGAGCAAAGTTATAGAGCATGTCAAGTACTAAAATATTCTTGCAAACACTATTCCGTTATCTCTTATCAGTACCGCGAAAAACCGCCAAAAAAGCGAAAATTTTCCATATCATTTTTTCCAGAACTGATAAGAGATAAGAGATATTTGTTCTACAAATTCCTGAAGACACCAACTTGTTATCTCTTATCAGTTACGCGAAAAATGATAACAAAAAAATCGCGTTTTTCGCGGTTTTTCGAGTAACTGATAAAAGATAACAAGTTGGTGTCTTCAGGAATGTTGTAGAGCTCAACTTTTTCTACAGCTTTGCTGACGACAGATTTCCTCTAACTCTTATACTCTTATCAGTTACGCGAAAAATGATAAGTAAAGAACCCGTATTTTCCGCGGTCATCTGCGGTTTTTCGCGTATTTTGCGAAACCGATAAGAGATAAGAGATATCTGTCTGGGACAAAATTGTAGACCGGGACAAGTACTACAATATTTTCGAAGATTTTATCTCCTTATCTCTTATCAATTATGCGGAAAACCGTGAAAAACGCGATTTTTATGTTATCATTTTTCGCGTAACTGATAAGAGATAACAAGTTAAAGTCTTCGGGAATGTTGTAGAACTCAACCTGTTCTACAACTTTGCTGAGGACAGATATCTCTTATCTCTTATCAGTCCATTAAAAATTTGATACAAAAAATACGCGTCTTCCGCGTTTTTTGCATATTTCGCGGAACTGATAAGAGATAACGGAATAGTGTTTGTAGAAATATTGTAGTTCTTGACATGCTCTATAACTTTGCTCAAGACACAAATCTTTTATCTCTTATCACACTCTAGTTTTCATACAAAAATGCACTTTGGGCACTCAGGCACCCGTTTCACGTATAGCGCATCACACATGCTTATGCACATATGTGATGACGTAGTATGCGTATGTGAGTATGTTAGCGCAATTCATGTAGTCAAATGTTCAACAAATCGAACCATCTTTGTGTAAATCATTTATGATGAAAAATGATAAAGATATAAGTGTTTAAAGTTGGTCTTGGGCACTCAGTGCCCGATTCACGGTTCTAAGGTTAATACAACTCGTGTTTCGTCAATTGTAAAATCAATTTTTTCTGCCGGCAAAAAGTGAAATAAATTCAAAATTTATTGCTGTTTTTCCCCTTCACCTCTTTACGTCAATATTAGCCGTAAATTTATGCTCATTTTAGCCTAGTTATTATATTAAGAAAAATTTCATTGTTTACCATTGCTTGCTTTTTCGCTAAATTGTGAACTAAGCTTTGAATAAAATAGTCAAGTTACAGAATCGTTCAAGCAATGAAATTTCAAGCTGAATAGTTGAATATGCACACAGTTCCAAAAATAAAACAGAGTCCTTCCGAAAAAAAATGCAATTTTACTACGCACTTTTGTTTGAAAGTGAAATGTTTTTATTTCATTGACTCATTATACTATTTTAGCATTTAGTTGTATTAGTGCCCAGAAAAAGGTTATTCAAGTGGAAATGTTTGAGATGCTATGAGATGTGAAAAATCAGTTTCAATATGAATGTATAAATAAGAAAACAGTCGTTAATTTATACGAGCTATAAATATGGAAATCAGAATGAAGAAAATATAGAGAGAGGGACCATTTTGTGAGATGCAATTATGCGTAAATCGCCATGACCATATCAGCATGAGAGCTGAGAGGAAATAATGGAACGCCCGGCTAGTGCTATCGATTACAAAGGGAATATGTAGCCATTATTTTTTCGATTAACACTCATCGACTAAATGGTTTTTTATGTCATGGCATAATGATAATAGAACCCACACGCATCCTTTAGCATCAACATGTTGGTTGTTATCGATGCCTCGTGAAATCAATGATACACACAAATTTTCAGCCTTTTCTGTCTTCCACCAATCCAATTTTTAACATATTTATAGAAGGATTTTTCGGTAATAACTTTGACGATTCCTTTCAGCTAAAGACTAAAGTAACCGAGTAAATTATTTGTGCCCCATTTTATTAGAAAATTGGAAACACTTTTATCCAGTTTTTCATTGAAAAGAGTGGAACCACACGGATAATCTCGCATTGATTGTATGCAAAGTACGGAGTATACATACGGAGTAGAGCGCCGCTACAGAATGGTGGTAGAATTTTGTTCAAACTTTTTCGCGCTCATATCCACACTCCGGCATGTTTATGCTTGCATTGGTGCCGAAACAATGGAAAAAATGTTTAAGAGATATAAAAAAAAAATTTGAAATAAAATACATAAAATACATGAAATACAATTGAAATTAAATCCGAAAATGTTTTACATGTTTTGTTGTTTGTCATACGATTTCACAATATTTCATAATATTTTGTCACCATTATGCAGCATTGCGAAATCATATTACAAACAAAAAAACATGTAAAACTGAATTTGCATGGAAATGACTGAACAATTGACAAATTTTTTGTGAACCAAATTTACTACATTCCAATCAATTTCAGTACATTTTGGTGAATTCACTGCAATTTGGTAGATTCGGTTCTGTCATATTTGACAGATAGTTTGACAATCATTTTAGCAGATCGGTAATGCCAAGACGGAGAAATACTTGATGTATTTGGTTGACGATTGAAGCAAAGTATATCAATAGCGCCGCCTAACATGATGCGACATTGGATGCGACGTTTGCACGAATCAACATCTCTGTGTACAACGCACAAATAGACTCTTTGCATTCACACGAACGTACACACAAAGACTTTACTCTCACACGTACGTATAGTTACAGAGATTTGTGGTTGGTGGCGCTCCCAACAAAGTTTCCACAGCAGTTCTAAACGTCAAACATTGCTATAGCATATGAGCTAGATAGTTTTGGGTAATGCAGTGAAATTATAATTGAAATAAAAAGAATTACATTGGTAATCCCTACAGGTGGGCGAATTCGCGAGTATATACTCTCATACTCACTCATTTCGAAAATGAGTATGTCTCGACATACTCTCATACTCATAGATACTCTTTGAGTATGAGAGTATATACTCAGAGTATATACTCTTTGATTTTGAGTATGTCTCGACATACTCATTTTTTACCCAAAGAGTAACTCTACACCTACTCTTTTTCATACTCATTTGAGTATGTCTCGACATACTCATTTTCAATTTTTTTTCTCCTCAGAAAAAGTTATATATCCTTTATATATTTTTCTGAGGGAGGGAAAACGAGTGAGTAAGTGTAGAGTTACTCTTTCGCAAAAAAATGAGTAAGTCGAGACATACTCAAAATCAGAGAGTATATACTCTGAGTATATACTCTCATACTCAAAGAGTATCTATGAGTATGAGAGTATGTCGAGACATACTCATTTTCCGTTTGTATGGGAGTAGGAATAGGAGTATGAATTATACTCTCTTACTCCGCCCACCTGTAGTAATCCCGAACTTTTCCGTACCGTTGGCCTGCGTTGTCCGTAGGTACTTTTCGTTATTTTTTGTGAATTTTCTTGAAATGAAGGCAGTGAAAATATAATAATAAAAATGAAGTGAAAAATCGGTCACTTCAACTAAAACTTCGACAATTTTGTATGAGAGGTACCCGTTAACCGATTCTCATTGGCTTCAAACTTTCTAAGGTTTCATTTTTTGGAGAAAAAATAAGATTCTGAAAGTTTCATGTTGATCGCATTTGCAGAAGTTTGATTTTTTGTCCTCAATTTTTGTTGAAATTTTCTTGGAAAAAATTGAGGGCCAAAAACCAAACTTCTGCAAATGCGAGCAACATGAAACTTTCAGAATCTTATTTTTTCTCCAAAAAATGAAACCTCAGAAAGCTTGAAGCCAATCGGAGTCGATTTACGGGTACCTCCCATACAAAAGTGTAAATTTTTTGAGGTTTTTCTTAGGACAAGTACCCCAGGATCAAATCGAAAGTGGCTCATCTTCGAACTTAAACTAAGTTTATTGGATACAAAACTTTTGGCATTTCCAGATTTTGATTATCTCAATTATTTTTTGAGTTATCGTGTTAACGAACAGCTGCGACGACGACGACGACAACGACAACGACAACGACGGCACACGAACGGAAAAGTGTCTCAAAAAGTGGTTTTCTACGCGTTTCATGAGTTTTTATGATGATCTAAACCAATTTTGCGAAAAAAGTTTTCGGGACCAATTCCTATACTTTCCCTTGACACGTTGTGTACGGAAAAGTAATATTCAGTGTAAATGTGTAGGGGAAGGTGGGGTAATTCGGAACGTGGAGAAGTCCGGAACACCGCCAAATTTCGCCATAAATGAATAGCTTGAAACATGCGAACAATTGTCACCGTTTTTTCTAAGTCAAACTTCATATTTCCATTAGCACTCGACGAGTGCGTACGTACTGTTAGCTCTGTACAGCATCGACATGGAATCAAGAAAATTCAATATTGAGAATGCCCGTCTACATTGATCCAATAACAATTTTCGAAGAATCAACTCAGAAGAATATGTTCATAATTATTGTATACCATTAATATTTCGACTCACAAAAAGAATTTTGGACACAGAGAAAACTGAATCAATGAACCCTGTAAATTCAATTGGTGGAAAGTAAAAGTACCAATAGATTTCATTATTGAACCCTGACAAACCCTGGTGAAACGTGTTTCTACCAATGGAATTTTTTATTTGTATTGGTAAATTCAATACAATAGACAGCATTAGTAAATTTGGCACTTGTACTGAAACTACCAATACAAATGAAATATTCTATTGGTGAAATGACATTTCACAAATAGAACTTTTATGCTTTTAAAATGTTGTTTTGTATGTGCATAAAAATGAATTGAGTGACTGAAGCACGATTATGTTGTAAACCTTAGTGAGTGGGGAATTTCGGAACGCCCTATATACGGAAAATTGATCAAGTGATTTTTAATACTTTTCAAGTTAATATCGCATTTTTTATGCATATTTATCATATTTCATGCAAAATTTTGACAAATTACCTTGCAAATTACTCATTGCAATTTATGTGATCGAGCTGTCCACTTGAAATGCACTAAAATGATTGGTAACTCGAACTCACAATGTGCTGTGTATTAATCATATACTGTCATATTTTTTCACGCTGGTGGCGCACCTAGCCCATGGATGGATGTACTATACCCATAGCTGAACTATGTAACTGAATGTCAAGTTGGTTGTGTATGAATTTTAACAGAACTTCTGCGGCCATCAAGTTTAGTTTCTTCTACGCAAGATAATCTGATACGACGCTTTTACAAAAACGATAATTTGGGCAGGAATTTTTTCTTTTTTGCATCTTCTTCCAACAATGAAACCACTTTAGTTTTGCGGTAGCGTGGGTCATCAGTTCTGAAGTTGTTATTCTTTTAGGAACTGTGCAAAAAAAATTATAGAAAGGGCGACCAAAATGCATATGTTTCTGTATTGCTTGTTTTGTATGTGCAAAAGTCTTCGCTATCTATAATGGATATCAACAATTCACTGACCAATTGAAGGCATTCTGACATTATGAAAATCTCACATAATCGGTTAACCTCCTCGCTCGAGGCTCTACCAAACTGAAACTCGATTACAATTTCAATGACTGCGTTTTTAAAATAAAAATGGTTTTTGAATAAAGATTCAATGTAAAACAGTGATACACTTTTAATTTAATCAGAGACAAATTTTTGGTGGGGTAAATAGAATTTTTCTAAAATCAGAGGGGAGTAATTTATTTAGCTCACTCAAGGGGGGTGTAATACGGACCCTGCGGACCCTGCGGACCCTCATCAGAAGCTATGAGTAATATTGCAAAGTGTAATTTTTAAGACTCGAGTTAAAAGTTAAAAGTCGTTATTTTTCACAACTTCTTACAATACGATATTTGTGGTTTTTGCATTTTTCAAGATAC
The DNA here is from genome assembly GCF_009176505.1 of Sitodiplosis mosellana. Taxonomy (NCBI): domain Eukaryota; kingdom Metazoa; phylum Arthropoda; class Insecta; order Diptera; family Cecidomyiidae; genus Sitodiplosis; species Sitodiplosis mosellana. The sequence goes on from NW_022601411.1 coordinate 4,012,389, forward strand.
GTATTTTCTTTGATTGAAAATATTTCCGTAATACTGCTTTTGAAACATGTAATAAACATCTGCCGGCAGCTATCCATTTGTGAACGTTTGATGTTGTTTCTTCCTCCCAATTCTACCCTGTCTGACTCTACCATACAAATAAGACATCATATTTGTTCAATAAACAGGAATAATGTTGATTTTATCGAATGGACGTGGACAATGAACTGAATGTGTTTAATATCTGGATGGAAAAAACATCGAATGAAGGCAATAATTTCCAATTGTCAAGAATTTTTCGATTGAGTCAATTCATTGATTTTGCATTACAATAACTCAAAAACAGAGCTGTTATAGGCACTGCAAAAGTGCGGGAACTTGAATAGGTGCGGCACCGAGCTCTTTTTGAAAGTATAATTCTTGAGTATTTTTGAAAATTTTCAAATTTGCTATTGTTTTAAAGAAATAATATGATTTTATATTGCTGAAAAAAATATTAAATTATAAATTATCGAAATTTATTTTTTGTGATTGTACTAGTCAAAATCTAAGTGCCGGCACCGATTAGGTGCCTATAACAGCTTTGCTCAAAAATAAAATGGTTATATATTGATGGGGGTGGTTATTATTTGCTTAAATCATTCTATTTGGCCATTCCATTTGAGCGATCGCATTGACGTACATACGTCACCGCTTTAGCCTATAGTATTTTCTCCAGTGAGTAAATAAATCATGTTTCATTCTCAAAATAGAATTCTATATCGTCACTTTTTCCACATGGACTCCCATGAGTATATTATAAACCAAATCAAATTACGGATTTTCTACGCTTTTCCATCTAATGTATAAAAGTAAAGATGTGACTAAGAATGAAATACAACTCTCGTTTGCTTTATCGTTCAGTATACAGTTCTGTGAAAAAATACATTTCTATCCGGCAGATGAAGAAAATATCAATGTGGTACAAGCTCAAAGTATCAATAAATATTAAATAATCACTAAATCACAAGTAATGCTATGCACGGTCTGAATCAGAGATTAAAAAAAGTAGAAGGAGGAAAACCATAGATTCAGACAAAACAATAAAATGATATTGTATCACAGTTACAATCTCACAATCAAAGAAGTGTAGGAGTGAGTGGGGCTAACACGTACACTTGCGAAATCTCCAAAATCAAAGCTATGCGTTTGCACTGCTTAGTAGCGAGCATATTTGAGTAGTTTGGAGCTAAAATGTAATACAGAAAAGTTGCGCGGAAAAATGTCGATGATGAATGAGCGAAAAAGGGATAACTAAATATATAGTAATCAAATTTTTTGCAAAAAAAGAGGTGGCTGAACACTTTTTTGCGCGACTTTATCCTACGCAATGAAATTATTCTGTAGCGATATGCTGCCACTATTTAGTCAATAACCTGGAATTCAGCCGTCCAGCTGTTGAATCCAAGTTAGCTGAATCCCCAATATGTTGGTATTAGTGAAATTATAATTTGAATGGAAAGAAAGAGAATGGATACTGAAGCTTTCCTGTTTATCTTACAATCAGTCAAATCAAAAATACGAGCAATCAATGTCTAAATCTTCGTGGCAAGTCAAGTTATTGCGCTTTGGAGGGGGCGCCAGTGAACATAAAGAAAAGAATTTCCGCAATTTTTTCCTATCCCGAATGTTACATCTCCTTTGAGTTTATCGTAAATGAAAGCTCGTAACGAGTTCGATGAGAACAACTGAAGTTGACTCAGTAGCGTTGATACTGTTGCTGCTGGCTTGCGATTGTATAGCGTGCACACAATATACCCATTTTGTCTCCCATAATTGAGTTTATGTATGACCTGGAAGGTGAGACAATAGCAGAGCACGCATTCATTATGTCCTTTTTTCTCTGTCTATCTCTTGTCTCTGTAACTGTGTTTTCCGATTGGATTACGATATATTTTGGATAGACCACACATGTGTTGTGTATACATTTTCACGTGGGTACATGATAACCAAACGAACCCATTAAAACACATCGTGTTTGTATTTAGAGCACACGGAACAACCAACGAAGATGTGTATGTTGTTTTTTTATTATTTTTTTCCTAGCTCCAATATTACAGTAGTTGTATTTTTATTTTGTCATTGTCTTCCACCACAAAGTATTGATCGACGACGAGAGTCTATTATCGAATCAATGTGTATGTTTACTCGATGTGTATGTTTATGGAATTTTTAGTTCACGTCTCGCTTTCGATTCTTACGGTTCGTTTTTACTTTAAAAGCTTTGCTGTTATTGTGCCACATTTCTCTTGGGCCGCTCAAAATACTACTTGCCCGTTTACTTTGCTAATACACATTGAATGCAGTGCTTTCCTCATAGTCATTGCGAAAAAATTCTTATTCGAAAAACACAAGTTACAGGTACTTCAATGTGAATGAGTCATAATTTAAATTTTTTATCAGTTACTTTCCATATAGCCTTAAACGTAACGACTTCAAACCGTTTTCACTTGGACTTTGGTCCGATTTTTTTTCACTCTTCTAGGAATAATATTTATTTTGATAAATTTTCGTAGAATACCCTTATTTCGTTTTTGTGGTGTAAAAAGAACATTGTAATATGCAATTGGGTTCTTGTATATAAGTCGGTGTGAATTAAAAATGCCGGGATGTGTGTTGGAAGTGGAGTATGCTATATTTTTTATTGCATAACATAAAATAAGTGATATCAGTCCAAGCGAAGTGTTTGAAACCTTTGATTCGTATTAATTATTATCATGTGATATTGAGTTTAAATGTCCTACAATCGAATTAAAATATGACTACGAATAGAAATATTTCAGAAAATTCTATTCCACTCAATTAATTTTCTTCCAATCACTTTTGAATTACTTATGACTTTTAGCAAAGTTTTGCTTTTGCTAATTGTATTACCTTCTTTTCAATTTAAATTTTGTATACTTTATCTTCACTATCTACATCAATGTTGATGCTAAATATGTGTTCTTAATTGTTGAATAGATTTGAATACAAGAAAAGATTTTTAAAAGAAGGGATACTGAACATAATAAAGGAAAAACAGGTACTGAGAAGTACTGAATTTCATTTTAGTCTAGGATAGAGCTGTCCATGAACCGAAAATATTCGCATTTTCGTTTGTTCGTTCGTACCCAAATCTTGTTCGTTCGTTCGCAAAATTTTTTTTATCGTTTGTTCGTTCGTTCGTATGTGTTTTTCACTTGTTCGCAAAAGAAGAATTCTTAAGAATAAACAATTCCAAATACATTTTTTTTTATAGTGAAAACTCATTTTTTTCGAAACTGATAAACTATTGAATAAAGTTTTCCATGATTTTATGTATAAAACTTACACTTCTTCAAATAGAAAATTGATTCTTCTGCGAACACATCAACGAAGCAGTCTGCTTCACTATAGAAAAATTGTGCGCAATAGACAAACGAGAATGGACATATTTTGGCAACGTTGCATTGTTGCGATTATAAATGGACGTAAATTCTCGTTACGTCTTCATTCATAATCGCTGTGATGCAACGTTGCCAGAACATGTCCATTCTCGTTTGTCTATTGCGCACTATTTTTATACAGTGATGTGTAAATGATACGGTCAAAATTTAACGTAAGTGTGAGCGAAATAGCATGAGATTTCGCTGGAAATTTCGGCGTCCGAGGGAATAGGAACTTTCGAGCTGGTTGAATGATGGCTCAATGGGAAACTATCGATTTGCATTATAGGGGTTTGGGGGCAGTGGACACATTATTTTTGCCGAATTCCGCTCGGAAAGACGAGTTTTGGCTATGTATAGATTTTGCCATATAAACCAATGTAATCACAGCGGCACATCGAAATCACTCTGATAAATAAATAAATGAAACCAAACTGAAAAATGGCACATGAACAGAACAATCGAAAAAATATAGCAAAGAAGCAATATGCGAAAGAACGTAACATGAAAAAGTAGATTCTTAAAAACGTTACATGAATTCGCACTGAAGCGCGTCATAAGAATACTGTCGCGACGGCCACTCATGTTACATTCGCAATGGTTGGAAATTCATGTAACGTTTTTAAGAATCAATTTTTCTTGTTCGGTTCTTGCTGTAACAGATCTGTATTCCCATTTTTATGCTCAGCGACACATTTATACTTGAAATAAAGCTGAAAAAATTAAAAATTGCAATAAATATAATAGAAAAAAAATTAAATCACATAAAATTTGTTGTGGCTACGATTAGTAGTGATACTTAACATGTAGTACTCACGATACTTTTGTTATTTCTGAAGCAATATAATACTTTAAACGACAATTAAAATGTCGGTTCATATTGGATGAAAAAAGATATTTATGCATTTATTTTATTTATTTGTTATTGTTGCTTGGACTAAACGGATCTCTTATGGAGACTTTGTTACTATTATATATTAACAATATTATGGGGGTATGTGCAAAACGTTATAGAACAATTTTCTTGACGTCATTGTGATTTCCAGTTTGAAAAAATCTTACATTCGCATAATAGAATTATTATTATTTAATTTTAAAAAAATGTCAATAACCGTAATTATGTGATAATTGATTATATTCAAGTTACAGAGTCGTTGCTGTTGTGGCAGGAAACTCTGAGGCGGTTACTTTGTTTGGTTTATCACCAGACACACAGTACCAACTTACGGTTACAGCCGTTTGGAGTGGAAAGAAATACCGTAGTCGACCGATCGTCTTTAGAACACTGGGTAAGCTACACAGTTATTAAATTTCATGACAGAGCTTTTTGGCTTGTTTGTATAGAAATAAATCACTTTTGGGATTTGCTTGTAAATTTCAGCTGATATATCGACAGGAATAAGTTTTCTAAAAATCTTAGACACTCATTTTTGTTCAGTTTTTGACGAGGAATCGAGTGGCAGCTTCAGTTTTCATTTCTGATTACCCGTTTTGAAAAATTGACCTGGTTGAAAGTAGTAGGATTTTAGTAATACACGAAGTGTAGGAATGTAAAATAAAGACTAAAATGGTTTATTCAACTTCAATTATAATGCGGTTCCAAACCGTATGCGTCGCGTATGTGTGACATACGCGTGCAACGGTTTATTTTGGCGTTTATTAGTCGCAAGGCGCACACTATTGCATACGAATGCGTATGCAGGTGTGTGCCTAGTCGGCTTTACATACACTTTACATAGCAAATTAACCACTACAGGATTGGATTTCATTTTACTTTTCCGCAAACTTTGTTTGTTAAGAGAAGTATTGGTTTTACTAGTCAAAATTTCATGACATCTCCTCTTTCGGGCCACTATAACGTCGTGCCAAGAAGACCTATCTGCTTCCAAAAATACTTTGTTTACTATGAAAAATGTGCAAAATTGCGATGTGCGTATGGCTTCGTTCGCGATTCATGTTCGCTGGATATCTCAAAAAGTTGACTACATAATTGAGATCTGTAAGAGCCAGAAGTTTTGGCGTGTCAAGACAAAGGTTCGGATTGATTTTGAGCCCATTCTGATTTACCAATTTTGTACGATAGGCCTCCGACTGATGACCTGAAAACGCTTGTAAAATGACACTTTTGTATGAAAAATCGCCCAAAAAGCCATTTTTCAGGGTTTTGGTCAAGGCAAACTCATATTTTTGTGCAAAAATAATGAAGGTCTGTGAACAACCGAACACCTACTTGCCCATAAATTTGGCCTGAAATCGACATTTTTTGAAATTTCCTCCGAAAAATACACTTTTGTATGAAAAGTCACTCAGAAAGCCATTTTTTAGAGTTTCGGTCAAGGCAAAATGATGTTTTTTTGCAAAAATAATGGGTATTTTCTAATAACCAAGCACCTACTTGCCCATAAATTTGGTCCAAAACCGACATTTCTTGAAATTTTTGAAATTCTATTCGAAAATGACATTTTTATATGGAAAATGGTCAAAATAGTGATTTTCTAAGCTCAGAAGTGCTATGAAAAGAGTTTTCATTGAAATTTTGGTTAAATACTAAGCGGGAGGTAAACCAAATTGCCACGGAGCGGAAAAGTTTGGATTACGTATGTAATTCGTTTTATTTTTACTTTCACTTCAATCAGGTAAATTTTTCAAAATGGTACGTCAGAAATGCAAACTGCAACTACCATTCAATTTCTCGCCCAAAACTAAATTAACCCTTGTCCGCTGCTCCAACAAAATCACGTATCTGTCGTTACAGTGTAAATTTTACACTCTATATAAAAGAGCTAAGAAAAATGAAAATAATGATAAAATGTTGGGTTTTTCTATATGAAATGGTTGAACGTTCATTATTTCTTCCCAAGAATGAAGAAATAGTTTATTTTTGATGTCGTTTTTAACCCTTTATCACATTTCGGTTCCTAAAGTAACCAGATACGCCAGACGCTATAGCTATGAAACCACTGAATATTTTTACATTCTTGTTTGGAAACAAATGTAGGGAAATGAACTAGCTTTCATTTTATACTTTACAGGCTTCAATCGGCTGGCTAAATGGAAAGTTTTTTCTGTTCATGTACTGCTGTAAAAAAAATGCGAAATTATAGCAGAATTCCACATTTTTCCTCCTCTTATCTTGTGGGTTTGTTCATTCTTTTCAATTGTCAAATTAGGACTCGTAGGACCAAAACACATCAATTTAACTTTCTGCATCATTAGTTTTATGAAATTTAATTTTTTCAAGCTTTTATAGTGATTTGACACTTTTGACTCTTTTCCGATTTTCTCGACAAATACGCAATTTTTCAAAAATCTAAGTATGAGGTCTTTCTCTATTTATTGTGGCACAAAACATATATCAAAATGATTCAAAAACAAAAAATTGTGCATCAAAAGGTTAAAATTTTTCAGTGGGGTTTGAAAGCCATATGTTGGGAAACACTGAAAAATGGATAAATTCCGCCATTATTATAGCCTATAATATGACTATAAAAAACATTTTTGAAACAAATCATGATAATTCCTGACTATTATGAGTAAATTTTTGTGCGTTTGTCCCATATTTTGCTTACTTGGGAGCAATGAATATGTATCTAGAAGCCATCTTCTTTAGAAACATGCAGTCAAACTATACAATTACAACAATAATAACACGTATTGAACTAACATTTTCGGCACGTAATACAGTCAGGTTATCGATCGCTTGGAGTAGTGCTTATCGATCAAATTGATTGAATTGTTTTATTAGGACAATGTAATGAATTCTTTCCATCATTTCCCATATTCTAAACTCACTTATCACGTAAATCGTAAGTTTGGTTTGACATGAGAAAAATATATTGACTTGATAATGTGAGAATTTACTAGAAAATTTCCGATTTTGAGCAAGGAAAATACGCCCTAGGCCCATTTTTGTGTTTTATTTGGTAAAATATTGCTCTAGAAACTAGAAAAACAGTTGTTAAATTAGTTGTTCCCAAAAACAACACCTTTTAGTTCACATTATTGTAATAAATAGAACAAATGTTCGAATAATAAAAACTAATTACGTTCATGAAATAATCATTGGTAAATTTTTTTCGAGGTTGTCCTCTCAATTTTGTCCAAGGGTGTATACTAGGGGCCTCACGCCAATTTCCATATTTGAAATATGAACAAATAATATGAATTTGTTTATGTTGCAACATATTAAACAGAAACGTATGCATAATTTCAATTGTTTCAAACCTGAATAATAATTCTAAGCCAACTTAAAAATTTCATTTATTTGTTCTGAAAATTGATATTGTTTTAAAAGGCTTGAAATTATTATTCAGGTTTGAAGTCTAAGTTTTAAGTCTGCTTCATTTATTTTTCTCAAAATTATCATTCAATGCGTTCAAAATTTGTCCAGGTTAAAAATCTAACTTCTCAAACCTTTTGGAAGTTTTGAAGAAAATTCGGGGAATTTCGAGTTATTTTCAAGCCCAAGAAACTAATCCACGAAAAAATCTTATAAATTGGAAAAATATCAATTTTGGAACAGTATCAATAAGAATGCAGACTCCAGAAATAGAAAAATTGTTGTTTAATTTTTTCAAATTTGATGATCTTTGATCCAAAAAAATTAAAGTGTGAACTAAATAAAATTAATCACTGAGAACTATTATCGGAATTGCAACTAATAATATATATTGGCAACACATATAACCAGGACTGGTGATATTCCTAATACTAGTAAATAGTGGGTACAACTATAACACGAAATTATGGGATAACTCAACAGAAATTACATTTGAATATTCTTTTTCGTGATAACTTTTTTCGTACTGTGGCTAACTCCAAAGTAAGAACGTATTTACAATAGTACGAAAATCTGTGTTAGTGGCAACAGCATATTTGATACCGATATTGGTTGTATTTCCAACAGAAATATTTACGTTTGGTGTTAAATACATCCGTTAGTACCAATTTTCGGAGATAATTTACGAAATAGTGGTAAATGTAGGAATAGTACTAAGGTTCTAGTGTTATTTTATCACTAAAATCGACTAAACACGTGTTGAAGTAAAAGAAATATTTAGACCCTATATGATTTTCGCATTCCGTTTTAAATGAGTTTAGTGGTTTTAGTATCATCAATTCAAAGAACAATGGAAATTTTGGTATCGATGATTTTGTGCAGTTTTGACACACAAACACATACCCATTTCATGTAAACGCACACAGTGCTACATTTAACAGCCTCTGTAAGGATTGTGCGGCTACCCGCTTGTTATTCATATACCAATGAGAAAAATGACTAGAATGACGTTCGGTTTGGCGCCATCTGCAAGTAGGAAGTATTTTGCCATACAAATACGTTCAATTGTAGCTGTCATTGGTTGCTGTCATTGATAGTTGACAGTATATTTATATAGGAGTTTCATAGTTCAGCATTCAGCGCCAAGATGTCGCTTAAATATAGCATAAACACGTGCCCCATATAAAAACATAGGCTAATATCATCATTGCATATACAAATAGTACAGTTTCAGTTATGTACATATATGAATGTATGAAATAACAATGGTTTTTTATTATTCTTTGATAACACGAAATTTTTATTATTCTTTGATAACATAAGTTGTATTAGTTCGCGATGAATAAATTTTTGCAGTTTACATGTTGTTATAAATTATAATAATCTAATTCCATTTAAGAAAATGTTTTTCCTTTTTTTCTACAGATGAAATAATTATTCGAAATCAAAATATATTTTTATATTTGTCTTGTATTTCAGAGCCGCCACGAAGTTCACCTCAACAAGATCCAGGAGCTTTGGAAAGTGGCAATGGGCCTCCCGCACCACCAGTATTTGATACTGGAAATACTATCACATACCCTGACGAGTACAGTAATGTAGCAGCGGATAATTCAACCGTACGCGAACTTCCAACGGTAAGTATTGCACAGGAAATTTATTTCGAAATAGCTGATGTAATATGAAATCGCAATAATGCACAATGACTAAACAAGTTAACAAACAAACAGTGTTAATTGGTGACTCTGAAGATCGGGTTGGGAGTTCATTTTCCTCCACCCATGAATATATGTCTGACAATTATCGCTTTTTATATGGTTCAATGAATATTTTTTGCTATCATTTGTTTTGCAGGTCCGAGGCGTCGAAGTAGGTATTGTAGTTGTAGTATTACTCGTATGGGCTGGAGCGATAGCGTTATTTTTTAATCGTTGGGGTAAAATACGAATGTTACTTCCATATCAGCCGGACTATAAACAAGAACAATTAAAAGTTCCCGGTTAGTTATTCATTCTCAATAATGTTTTGACAGCTTTATTTTCTGTTATGTGATTAGTACATAACCACTTAATAAACATTTACCAGGCACTGGCGTTTGTTCTGCTGGCACATGCAATGGTCAACATTCACATCAGGTAATTGTTTTACTTATCAAATTTTACCATGGAAATATGACATTCTAAAAAAACAGAACGAAAAGAAACAATTGGGAAATTCTGAACAAACGCAAATCTAAGTGTGGCTCGACCAAATAGCAAGAAAGCTCATTCAATAATCCAATAGTTGATGTAAAGGCAAAAATTTAAAAATTCATTACACCGAGAAAATGCCCAAAACCAAATACGCAGAAAATATTTCGTTTTGTCGAGCTTCAAATTGTATATATAAAGGGGATTTGGAAAATCCGATTTTCTACACTTCTTTTAGGGCGCCAAAAATTGGGAATTTTCCCTGGGTGGCAATAGTATTTGCGTCACCTTCGATATCGATGTATAATAATGTTTCCACTTTTAATGAAATTTTCATTTTTTTATTCAACTCATTAAGGATTCTCATTATATTATTGATTTGAATCGTTGATATAGTTATACACATACTGAGTCTGTGTGAGAGTATATGATCTTTGTTGTCGATTGCATAAATATATTGCCGGAATATCAAAAGAGAGCCAATGACATCTCTGAACCAACTCATTGAATGATCGAATATTTCGAGCAACTTTTTTCAATCGTGTGTGGCTTGAGTTGAATATAATCAACTTTTCGGCGACACTAGCAGCTTCTCTGCACACACACATCGTAGAAGTGAGTACAAAAATCATAGTTTTTTGGCAAATGCATCGAGTAACCATTGCAACACATCAATACGTAGTAACGGCCCACAGAGAAGCTGTTAGCGTCGTCGTAAAGTTGATTATATTCTAGTAAAGCCATACACGTTTGAAAAAAGTTGCTGAAAAATTCAATGATTCAATGAGTTGGAATTGAGATGGCATTGACTGCTATGTGTCAAATGACTTAGATTTGAAATGTATTGTGGCACTATATCTATGGTCGATTGTATTTTAGACTCGAAATGTCATAGCTTCGATAATTTACTGAAGCTTTATTATTATTTATTATCAACGTCCTTCAGGACTGATTATTTACATAGTGTACATTTAAAATATACTTAGGCATTTTAATCACATTTGAATCACGAATCATGAAAATCGTACTTTATATTGAAATATTCGTCTGGTAATGATTCTATCGCGTTTTTAAATTCAGTTCTAGAGTCATTTTCTTTAAAAATATTTCCTACTCGGTTGAAATTTCTGCACATGACTAGAAAGGGATTGTTATATAAATAATTAGACTCTACAGTAGGTATTTTAATGATGTCTGTGTTTCTTAAGTTATAACGTTGATTTTTGTTAAGTCATATCAAGTTGTTAAGTGTCGATGTTTCAATGTTCTGTTTCATGAGATCGTAGATAAACATTATGCCGCAATTGATTCTCCTTCGAGCTAGGCCGTTCAATTTGAGTTCCTCAAATCTTTCTGCATAAGGCCTTAGACGGTAATGTTCGTCTCGTTGTTGATTCGGTAGGGCCTACAAGACGAATTGTTTTTGAACTCACTCAATTTGGCGTTGGTATTTATTAACGTTGGGACTATACACTACACTTGCGTAGTCAAGATGTGAACGGACTAGGCGCATGTTCGAATCGTATCTTGTGTGAAGATTCCTCCGATCATTCTTCGTATTAGTGCAAGCATTCCTTTCGCTTTATTCACTTGCTTGTCAATATGTGGAATCATTGTGAGCTTAGGATCGATGAGAATGCCGAGGTCTTTGTGCTCAGATACTCTATGAATCGTTTCTCCGTTCAACTGGTAGTTGAATTCAATGGCATTTTCTATACTGTCATAATGTGGCATTTGGTTTCGTTGAGCTCGAGTTTGTTTGTTTTGCACCATCGCAGAAATTCATCAATAGCTTTTTGAAGCTTTATTGCATCTTCGAAACTTCTTACGATGCAGTAAATTTTTGTGTCATCAGCAAAGTTTTCCACTATGGCATCGACAATTTGCTCCGGTAAATCGTTAATAAAAACCGCAAAGCAAGTTGGAGATTGATGGCCTCCTTGAATTATTCCTGAAGTGATGGCCGTTTCCGATGAGAAGCTGTTATTTGCGTTCGGTTTGTCAGAAATGACCATTGCCATTTCAACATAGCTTTTGCTCACGCCTAATTTGGCTAGTTTTTCCATGAGAATAGAGTGCTGAACTTTGTCGAATGCTTTAGAGAAGTCAGCAAAGAAAACAGAGAATATGGTGTGAGACACACACACACGGAGTGAAGGTTAATGGATATGACTATACAACACAGAGAAAACTGAATTGGTGAACCCTGCCAGTTCTATTGGTGAAATGCAAAAGTACCAATAGATTACATTATTGAACCCTGACGGTCTATTGGTGAAATGTCAATATATATGAAATGTCATTTCACCAATGGAATTTTTCATTTGTATTGGTAAATTCAATACAATAGGCAATGTTAGTAAATTTGTCACTTGTACTGAAATTACCAATACAAATGAAATATTCTATTGGTGAAATGACATATCACCAATAGAACTTATTTGCTTTAAAAATGTTGTTTTGTATGTGAATGTATAGTCATTTCCATTAATATCTGTTACAAAGAAATGTCAAAGCAAACAAGACGAAACATACCCTTGGTTGTTATGTATCAATGGAGACGAACAAATGAATTTTCACTACAGATGTCGCTACATCAAGTGAAAATGTCATTGACTTTGAAAGGAAAAGTGGAGTGTTTTGGCTCAAAAGGGCCTACTTTTTATCCCAAAATTTTCATTTCAAAAATGCACTATGTCGGAAGATATGCGATAGTTGACATCGAACTATTTAGTGAACGATTCCTGGGTGTGTTCGCATCCTATCAATTTGGGATAAAAAGTCTCTGAAATGGCTTTAGGCGAAAAAGTCATTGACTCTGAGAGAAAAAGTGGAGGCTTTGGCACAAAAAGATCAACTTGATCGCGTTGCTTCTTCAAGTTGTTCAAGTTCATACAAATTAAACTCATAATCACCTCGGAATCCCTGTCGAGTTGTGCTCAGAATTTGGTCAAAGAAGAAATGATTTTTGAATGTAAAAACATTGCTTAATATTTTTCCATATCTTAGCGACATCTGTGATTTTCAATATTCAAAACGTCTCTATATTCTCAGGAGTGCGTCCCGGAACATGTCAAATGAGTTTGACATCACAGATATTAATGGACATGAGTATACTATACATGGAATGCAAAAGTTACTAAATTCGTTTTTTTTAAACGTGCTTTCGAACATTTATTTTAGATAATCGTCTGAACTACATGAAATCACATAAAACTTGAATAGAATTCGAACTGATAACAATATAATTAGTTCAATTTCAATGTTCTTGGCATAAAACTTGGGTTTTGAGAAGTTATAAACACAATTGAGTTGCTAAATATACACACTCAATATTATAGCGACATCTATTATTAAGATAGCTTGTAGTAAACACATTCATAGCAATTCACTGTAGTTGCGATGTTACCTATTAAATTCCCCTGTGGTATGTAGTTAACAAGTGTGAAACATGAATGTGTCAGTACTACAAGCGAATTCAATAGGAAACATCGCAACTACGGGGAAATGCTATAAATGGATTTACTACAAGCTATTTTAATAATAGATGTCGCTATTATATTGAGTGTGTATTGTAACTTTGTTACGAAAACGTTGTAAAGAACGTTTGCCTATATTTTAGAGAATCATGCGGGGTTGAATGAGTGAGTCAGTCAAAAGAGTCAGCGAATAGGTTTTGGATTATCAATATAATTGCCTAAATTTTCCTATCTTATGTATGTGCTGCTACGTGTATGTGCATTTGCACGCTGATAGCTTTTCCCCATTGGATAGATTTTGATGGTTCTATTTCAAATGAAGCATGCACCGAAGGGCTTGCGACGAACAAATATATATGAAATATCTTCAAATATATTCAAATATTTCAAATATTGAAGCATTATTTGTTTACAAAATGCATCTTGATATTTCGTATGTTTGACATATTTGGCTATATTTCAAATATTTCATATATTTGAAAATTGAGAGAAATATTTCATATGGATATAGTCAAAATAATATCGGGTAATACCAAAAAGCGTCAAAATGTGGCTTAAATATGCCTTAAATATATCAAATATTCCAAATATTTGAAATATGACGGAATATGCCTGAAATATGGAAATATATGAAAATATGGCCGTATTTCAGGCGTCGCAAGCCCTTCGCATGCACGGAATGAGAATAGCTTATTAAATCAAAATCCATATTTGGTGCCCCAATGGGCAAATATCGTGCCTCCATGATTTCACCCGAATCATGCATTTGTATATCGTCCATTCGACGCAAAATTCAATTTGACGTTATTCTCGTTTAAAAATTACAAAGAAATAGAACAATATTTCACATATATTTTGAAGATAAATTGCAATCCTCGATTAATAGTTTGAAAAAAGTTTAAATCGTACATAATTTTTATATCATTTTTAATGATAGCAATTAAAGCCCGATTTTCACTATAACAAAATGCCCGATTTATGCCGTTTTTAATAGTGGAAATCGGGCTTTAATTGCTATCATGGAAAATGATATAAAAATTATGTACGATTTAAACTTCTTTCAAGTAACTATCATTTTTCATCGTTTTACATGATTCTTCTTTATATTTCAATTTTTTCTCCAGCTGGAGAATGGAAAATATTTTTTTTCAAAGAGTCGAGTAATGAGTTTTAAGTTGTCCAAAAGATGAACAAAGTTAGTCGCTTCGAATGGACAATATTAATTCGGTGTTTCGTGTTTCAAACAAAAATTGAACAAGTCTCGAGTACAGAGCAGATCGACCAAGGATGAAGACTTTGGATTCGCAAATGTGCGACTGGATTCGTTGTGATCGCGCGCGCACCCAAAGAGGTATTGTCATCGTGTCGTTTTCATACTATTGTGTGATTTACATAATTTTGTTGACAACTTGTAAACATGAACGCTGCAAAAAATTATTCGGTAATACAACGGTAATCGTTGTCATGCCTTATCATTGCTAAGGAAAGAAAAAAAACAAATCGTGAATACCAACGCGTTAGCGGTTCGAATCGACAAATTTCATTTATCACCTCGAATTGACATTTTAATTTAGTGATGACAGTAAACGTCTTGTAGAAATAATTCTTATTGCAAATTGGACTTTTCATCGTACAAAGAATCAATTTTTTTTTTATTTGAGTTCAACTTTTTTTACAGTTTTTTACAGTTTTACAGGCGTTGGATGTTGCGCTCATGTTTAAATTGGTTGTGGCATCCAACTACCGGACAAACATGGTGTCGAACAAGAAGTGGCGCTTCAGCCGCTTCACCAACGACCTCATCATCAGCCATATTGTCATCAAACGGTATTTCTACCGTTTTATTTGATGGAAGCATTTGAATTGAGGCATCCATACTCTCTACGATTGCTGTATTGTCGTCCGGTTGTACGGCCAGTGAAAAATGCTCATAAAATGATTTTGCGTTTTTTACTGGCGTTACCGTGTTTACCCAGTGTTCAACAGTGGTCACAGCACCATTTGTACTAACGATTGATTCTTCAGAATTCAAATAAACGTAGTGTGGAGCTGAAAGAAAGAAAAACCCGTTGTTATCTCAACGGCATTACCACTCGATGTAGCATTTTGACTTGCGTTTGTCATTTGTGCCTTAAGGGCTAGCTTAAGGGCGTCAAAATCACTCTTCAATTGATTGAACGAATCTTCGTCGATCGGCATTTTTGTGCCACTTAAATCTGGCCGAATCACGTCGGGATCACCAATGTGGGTAAATCAATATTTATGTTCATGTGAAATGAATTTACACCAACGTTTCGTTTTTTCTTTAGTTAAAACTCTTTTAATAAATTCAAAAGGTGAAACTAGATAACAAAATTACTTAACTAATAAATCGTATTCGAATGGAAAAAGCAAAATGAAAAAGGGTTCGGTTGAGCCTAGGGGGTAAGAACACAAGCGCTTGAGACGAATTAGTACGAATATTCGTGAATTCTTGTAGATTGTGTATACGAGACATTCGCAGCGCAGTGAGTGTACAACAACAATAACAAAGCCACGAACGCATGAATATATGCGAATACATACGAATGACACAACTTGTTCCTAGCCCCTAGGGTTGAGCGGTCGAAGAGAGAAGAATGGGTTGACACAAGAGAAACAATCAAGTGGCTGTGAGACGATGACAAGTGTGCTGCTCACGCACACACTTGCATTCACTGACGTGAATCCGAGTGTGTGTGGCTGACACTTCTCGCCGCCGCACGGCGAATTTAAGAAATGATAAAAATCTAACGCTAGGGTGTGCTCGCCACACGGTTGAAGTTAGAAATTCTAAATCTCTAGTCGCATTTAAAAATAATCTAAAGTATCTGTTACATTCAGCGCAGTAAATAATTCGACATCTTTCAAACCGAAATTTCTTATCCAATTAGTTAAAAGCTAGATAAAGTTTGTTATTTTTCATCTGATTTTTTCCATTAATGTTAATTGTATACATACGGACGGTTTAATATTTGCCGGACTGACATTTGAAAATAATGCTGAAAAACAAGTACAGTTCTGCCAACCAAACAATGTTAATAACAAAAACACAACAATCAAATCGTACATAACGTTGTACATGCGTTTATCGTATATAAAATGGCGTCTGCTCAATGCTAACAGCTCGGCTATATATGCAGCGGGTTTCGTTGTCTGCTTTGTGCATGGGGAAATTCACGAACGCTTATACTCACAAAACTCATACAAAACTCACATCAAACTCGAAAAACTCGGTCAAATCCGTGTCAACTTCCAAAAAATTGGATCTTTTCAATTATACAAAAAATACACGTCCGAGCACATGAATATGATATATGGTGGAGAGAGCGCCCATATATATATATAGAAATTCCTCTCTACATCGGATAAACCGCTCTATTACCACATGTCAAGATGACAGTCTCTCTATCATATTTTGGCGTGTAATTGATTAAAAAGGAATAACAAAGCGAATTACACAGCCAAATAAATTTTACAATTTAAAATATCTCCCTAAATCAATTTCATATTTCAACTCAAATCGACCCACAATTATTTTTTCTTCACCGATTTTCAAAATATTGCTTAATCATCTTATTTAAATGGAAAAAATAAGATCTGCATACTCAGTTTTTTCAATTGTCCACTAGTTTTCCCGGAAATCAATTTTGATTTTGTGATTTTCAGTGCAAAATCGACGAAAAAAAGTGGAAATTTAAAAAAATGACGCAAAAACTAACTTTTTTCAACAAATTAAAATTTTGAAGTGCTGTAACTTGAAAATAATTCCAACAACTTTAGATCCGCCAGGATCACTGAATAGTGGCATCCTTTAAGAATCATAAACACGCTATAGCATAATGATAATATCACTCGTTAAGTTTTTTGTACCAAGATTTGTTACTTGTCAAAAAGCGTTATATATATGTAACACGGGGTTGATTCGAGTTAAATATGAATATTCACAGATAACTTTCTAAACTCGAACTTTAAATTGCCCGTGAATCGCCCTTGGCTTTGTGTAAAAGTATCAAAAGTATTAGTGTCTTTCACTACTCACACATAGTTACTTTTGAGCGATGATTTGTTTCTTAATTATTTTCCTCACTGTTTCGGCATTAATGTTAGATTGAACATACCCGAGTGGACTTAAGCGCGAAATAACTTGAGCAAAATTTTGCCGTCATTCTGTAGTGGCGCTATACAATTGAAACCCATAGAACGAAAGAATAACTCATGTGCTCTTTATCCATAATTAAGACGGAAAAAACTTAGAGCAAAAAAGAGAAAAATAAAGTGGCGAGCAAAAGTGAAACAACTGAGCATTAAGCGAAAAAGACGTTTTCTTTGTATTTTTCCCGCTACCGGAAAGAGATAGCGACTAGGTGTCTCTGGCTTATTTCTACTTTTTGTTATTTTCTACAATAATTCCGAAGACACCTAATCGTTATCTATTTCCTGTAGCGAGAAAAACGCAAAAAAAAACATCTTTTCCGCTCAATGCTGAGTTGTGTCACTTTTGCTCGCAATTTTATTTGTCTCTTTTTTGCTTTAAGTTTTTTTCCGTTTCAGTGAAAAATATCGTGATCAAGAAAATAGAAGCGAAAATGTTATGAAACATCCCTCCACTTCGTTTTGCATTGAAATGACGATAGTTCACTAAAGAAAATAAATTCAGACGTTCTGGGTTGCAATTTTGTAATTACTAGAATGAAATTCGTCTTCTATTTATGCATTAATTACATTTAATGCATATTGTGTTCATATTCTAATTCACGATACGGTATCGTGTACTTTCAACAAATGTAACTAAAAGAGCCAACGCTAATAATAAACATAATAAATACAATACTTTCCAGTCCATTTCCAAATGATTCATTTCAAAACGTTATCCTATATTTTTGTATTTTCGTGCTTTGATTTTTCATCTACAAATGATAAAGACATGCAAAAAGTGCATGTTTGTATTTTCATAGGGGTTTGCCAGAAAATGCAAATAGCACAGGATATCAGAATGTGAATAAATTTTAATATGTACGTGTTCTCTATTGCGGAGTACTGCAATGTAATGGTTGAGGCCAATTCATGAACGTCTCGTGACAATATACCATTAAATTCTCTTACCCGGCCATTTGTCGGTTAAATTTTTCTTCGCTTTGCCATTTCAAACATTTTTATTATTCATGAATAAAAAAGTATATGCTAGGTGAAACATTTTCAGCCCCTGGTGATAATTGAAACAGTCACTAATTACACATTGGAACCCGCGGACAACATTTGGTTGATCTCAAATGAATATTTGACATGTCGTTAAATATCGGATCATGATTGATAGATTTTTCTATGTGGTTTTCCTGAGTTTTAGTTGAAACTTGAATGGCTGCCGCCAAATCAACTGAAATGATTTAAATGTTTTGCCCGTTTTATTTTAGTTTGACAAAAATTCCATGACAAGTGGTATCAGCATATTCAGGCATATACACTGTTTAAAATTTACGCCTGAATATAGAATAATATTAATATTTCCTTCCAGCCTTTTCTCAGTGTGCCAAACTGCAACAAAAACTGTTGTTTTGGAAAAATTTTTGAAAACTTTAGGTGCGGCTAATAATCTAAATCACTCAGAAATGTGGGTAAATTTGAAAATAGTGCCAAATTTATACTACAGCAGACGCGGGTTGTTTGAGTATATCCAAAGCGTGGAAAGTATCATAAATACAATTCTGGGAAACAATAACCCGTGTGAAAAAATAGTAACTGCACAGTAAACACGATGGTTCTAACTTTTAGAACCGCAATATGAAATTTGGCACTAAAATCCATTTAAGTACCATTTGTACTAGAAAAAGTTCAAAATGTACTAAATCAAAAATCAAAGCTTCATGTATTTATTATAGAACTTTTGAACTTTTTCTAGAGCAAATGGTACTAAAACAAAGTTATGTGTCAAATCTCAACATTGCTAGAATCATTGTGTTTACTGTGTGAGCAGTCAGTTATCTAATTTCGGACAAAAATTACCTACTTTGATTGACATTTCAGTACAAAGTGTAGTGTAAGTCTATCATAGTTAACTGAAATCATTTGAAATTACAAATCAATCTAAGTTGCTTCATTTGGGACAAAGTGATTTTCTTAGAACAAAAACATCAATTCAATCAACTAGAGTCAACTGAAGTTATAGTCAGTCATTTTTTTTCACACGGGAATCGGTCAAAGGATCATATCTTATCAAACGAATGGTATAAAGTTTCAAGCCTGGAAAGAACTTTTGTTTGATAAGCACGCTATTCGAAATCGTTCTAGCATGCTTTCGACAATAGCTTAAGAAATCACACAACCACACTGAATACTTCAATCAAGTGGATTTTACTCTATATATGTATATCTGGAACGAAAAAGGGAGAATGTGACATTGCTTAGAGTTTCGTTCAAATCAAAGAAACATTGAATGCAATCTATTAAATTGGTAGAATTTCAAGAATCAGCGCACACAATACCATCTTGAAGAACAATGTGATGACTTTTTTTTATCTCGAAGAGTTGCAAGTGTGCATGATTTCAATTTTGCTTTTCAATCAGTTTGCTTATTCAATTATGTTCATTTTTGAAAGCTTTTGGAGCGTTCATTTTTCCCATCTACCCTCTTGTTTCGCTTTTGGTTTCTTCATTTGAATCTAGAGCTTAGGATGAGTATTGTTTACTATTTCAATGCGACAGCTGTAAAGGAAATACAATATTCAATCCATATGTAAACAGCGAAAGAAAATTACAAAGTATCTTGACGTTTGCAAATATTCCTGGTTAGACGGGATTGTTAAGAGTAACATCAGCAGGAAAATACGAAAATGTAATGGAGAAATATCAAATTAAACGAACAACTGATGTTTGAAAGCGCTAAGAACAAAAACATAATATTGCACCATTGAAAATGCTTGCGTCTTTATATATACTAACCAAGCACTGGTTCGGACATAGCAGAGCGTGTTTTGAGCTGACGTCAGCTGCTGAGCTCAGCTACTGACGAGTATGCGTTGCGTTTTTTTAACGCATTTGCAGTATAAAATTGATTGAACGATCCAATGTTATGATTGCTTACCCTTTCGTTTTTATAGACTGAAAATGCATTAAAACAACGCAACGCATACTCGTCAGCAGCTGAGCTCACCAGCTGACGTTAGTTAGTGCTGCTGACGTCAGCTCAAAACACGTTCTGGGACATAGCAATATGCAAAACATAAACGCGTGCGGATGACCGTGCGTCTATGTTTTGCATCACATATACAATATTTGACACTTTACGGATTCTGTACAACCAACACAGATACATTGTATACATTGTACTGAATCTGTATAACTTGTATCACTTGTGTCAGCGCATCTCAGATGTTTGATAGCTAAATTATACCGATTCAGTACAATGTATCTGTGTTGGTTGTACAGAATCCGTAAAGTGTCAAATATTGTATAGTTGCTGTAAGTGTATTTTGTGTGTGATATTTATACAGTATAAAGCCTCTGGGTAAACATATTTCTATGTCCGAACCAGTGCTTGATACTAACTCTACCTCCTGTCACGTCAGGACTTAAAATAAGCATTTTATTTGATTCTCATATTGCTGAAACTTACAGGGGCGTAAAAATGAAAGAAAGAAAGATAGTGATAGAAAAATTCCTTGATTCTAAAAGTGATTTGTGTTGTATCCCATTTATATGTTGTTGTAAAACAGTTCCAGGTTAAATCTTATCCGCTTAATTGTGACAGGCTTTGTTATGCGCTAAATCCATCACGCTGAATGAATTCATGCGATAGATTTATGCGATAAATGTGATGCGCTCGCTTTGCGGTGAACGAGCTCTGTTGCTCTTCACTATCGCTTAGCGATGCGTTCACTGCAAACGTTCATGCCACGATCCGACAGCCAAAACCAAAAACACATTGATTCTTATGGTCACTGAATGTACAGAATGTAACAAGAGCGAAACTAGTGAAAATATTCATGAACTAACATGTAATCACAAAGTTTCTATTTTAATTGCATTGAAAAACACAAGAACAACGCCTGAAAGTAGTCAAAATTGCAAGTTTCAATCATTTAAACATGAATAAACATGTAAAGCACGTACATATTTCTGTGACGTAAAAAGTCTCATGCTATCGGATCACGGTTCATGTGTGAACAAGTGAAGAGCTCGAATGTCTTCGACCAACTGTCAAACAAATCTATGAGTGAGATTGAGAGTGGTGTATATTTCTATGGTGTATGTGTCGCTCCGCTCCGTTCTGCATTTCTGATATTTCTTTGTTTTATATATTTACTAATTTGTTGTTCCACTTCTCAATGAAGCAGCGGACTTGTCGGCACACTCGTGGATTTAGCATTTCACTTGCTTTGGCGATTCGTGAGTTGCCGAAGCATCATATATGCAGTACACTCGATTTTTAACGTGAAAACCTATATTCGATACATCGAAGTTGGCCGAGGTATGATTTCGTTTGCGCGTAGCGCGTATGCGATTCACTTGCGATATATAGTATATAGGGATTCACGTTATATCGCAAGTGAATTGCTTACGCGCTACGCACAAACGAAATCATACCTCGGCCAACTTCGATGTACCGAATATAGGTTTTCACGTTAAATATCGAGTGTACTGCATATATGATGCTTCGGCAACTCACGAATCGCCAAAGCAAGTGAAATGCTGAATCCACGAGTGTGTCGACAAGTCCGCTGCTTCATTGAGTTTCCACAACAAATTATTTTTTCGCGCACTAGATGAGATGTGTCTATCGAAATAAGTTTGTAGTAATCACGATCCGACAGTAAAAATCAAAAATACATTGATTCTTATGGACACTGAATGTACAGAATGTGACAAGAGCGAAACAAGTGAAAATATTCATGGACTAACCAGGGGTTATTTACCAAATCTAGTTCATATTTATTTGCACTAAGTTGCTCTTTTTATCGCTAGTTTGAACTGATTTTATGCTAGTTCGCTAGTTCGCTAGTTCGCTAGTTCGCTACTGATTTTATGCTAGTTAACTAGTTCTCTGGTTCGACTGTGTTGTATTTCTTGCATACATCTCTTACGAGTAAGAAGATTCGCACAAAGCGGACAAGAAAAACAACAACAATAATATTGAAATAAAAGGCTCTAGTTTCTGCTAGCTATTGCAATTTTGATGCTAGTTTGCTAGTTCTAGTTAGCGTAAATAACCCCTTGTGGACTAACATGCAATCACAAAGTTTCTATCTTAATTGCATTGAAAAACACAAGAACAACGCCTGAAAGTAGTCAAAATTGCAGGTTTCAATTATTTAAACATGAATGAACATGTAAAGCACATACACATTTCTGTGACGTAAAAAGTCTCATGCTATCGGATGGTGGCAGTAATATATCACATTAAAATGTACCCCTTTCAATAACACTGTAGTACTAATAAAAAAATATATATTTGCAAGTAATAATAAAAAAACAGATTTTTTTTCCTCAGTTAGCTTAAAAATTTCTTATAAAAAAATAACCAGACCAGTAGCCCACATTGTATGTAGTGCTAATACAATACAGCGGGTAGATTGAAATAAACACGGTTGATACCCCGATATCTATCACACCAATACCTAATATTGTGTAAAAACCCCGGACATTTTGAAAAACAGACATTAAATTAATACTTTATTGGTGAATTCTCAATCCATCGTTTCGCATTTTTCGGTCACGTTTTGAAATTTCACCATTTTGGGATTGATTCGTCCATATTACGCTCTGTGGCAGGTGTGGAAAAAGACAAACACAAATTTAGACCCAAAATTGACTGGTGATATATAATACATATTTTGAACTATGAAGACATACATTCGACACACACATTTTTAAATATAATTGACAAGTTATATTCAACACAGTGAAGCGCAATGGTAATATATTCAGCAAATTCAAAACCGTTCAGAGTTCAGTTTGCATTGCTTTTGTCCCTATCGGAAGATCACTGACTTGAATTGAGGCTGTGAGAATGAAAATGGCAATACAGGAATAAACATTCTGAAACGCATCAAGAAAAAAAATTCGCAAAAATGAATCATGAGTTCTGAATATGCAAAAGTGAAACATGAATTTACTTGGGCAGCATAGGAGGTTCATGGTTCACTTTTGCGTATTCAGAACTCATGATTCACTTTTGCGAATTTTTTTTCTTGATGCGTTTCAGAATGTTTATTCCTGTATTGCCATTTTCATTCTCACAGCCTCAATTATGAATGACGTTTAAAATGTCATTTCTCAAAAATGCCATTTCCAACATTTGGGTAAACCTTATGACGAAAGCATCTACTTACACTTCCAAATTATACCGTATAGATGCCGTTATTGCTGAATATTTTCCATTTACAGCGCACTTTGTTGGTTATATTGTATTTGTCATAATGACAATGTCATTTTGCAATTTTTTCGTAAGATTTGTACGTTATGAATGGCGCTGTGATGTAACGAAGATATAGGAACCTCGTTTACACTAAAATTTTCATACATATTTAATATGGCAAAAATATAAAAATTAAAAAGATTCGCTTATTGTTGTTGTTGTTTCATTTGAAATAATGCTTCATTGGGACTATGCTCGAAGTGTTTGCCAAGGTGTGAAGGATGTGGATTTCTTGATCGTTGTTTTAATTGTCCACGACGTGCACAGGATCGTGATTGTGGTTGTCAATTCGCATTGCTTCATCGAGTTGAGAATGAAGCGAGCTAGCATATCGAGGACGGTACCTCACCATATCCAGGTATTCGTCGTCAAAGTAGTCGTAGATATCGCCAACAGCCATCGATTATTGAACAACACGAACAAGACGATGAACAGCCTAATGAATGTGTGGGGAACCAAGAGCGCGAAAGCGACCAAGTACACGACGAGCAAGCACAAGAACAAGAACATGAAGATGATGATTCCTTTGAACTTACAGTAAGTTTTTTTGCCCACTCATATTGAGAGAGCAAAAATTACAGAAAAAACTATCAATCGACTGAATGAAAGCAAACAAAACATCCAACTGCACCCAAAATGCACTCAACATTGCTTCTACTTTTCATGTTCATTCCAAATATAAGAAACGAAAAGTGTCATGTTTTAATCCATCATAAGCGTAATATCTGTAAAGCACAATTCAAATCGATACTCATCAACTCAATTTTGAAAACATATATTAACATTTGCTTTCGTACAAATTGCACCGATATCATTTCAAGCTATATTTCTCACTTCTCACTGACATGTATCAATTTTACTGACACGCATTTGTTCAAATATACATCGGTTTTAAAAGCGATTCGGTATCTCATCATCATTATTTAGAGCTTTCATTACAATCATAATAAATACACATACACGGCATATACATTATACATGTATTAGGTGTACTAATTGTATGAAATTTTTTGTTGAAATATTTTCATCAACTACGCAATGTCCCTGTTTCAGGTGAATGGCAGGAAACATACAAACACATAGTCCGTGTGGAAATTGTTTTACTGAGTAGCTAGTCTACTACTTTGGGATAAATTGGCTGGCCATTGACTGTCAAAAATTGATTGCCTCGATTAAAATCAACAACTGTAGTCTTAACTTTATTTATAATTCACTGTTACTCCTTTCCAGTCAAAATGTCCTAAAATAGACGACTGGCTGAAAGAATAACTAAACGTGATTAGCTCCATACAAAATAGTTGATTTCAAACCAGTACCACTACATATAACTGAGTGACTGTTATTCATTTTATTTTCACACGGGATACAGGGCTATTTATACTACCGCGTTACTACTCCTTATTTTGTTTTTAAAATACGTGATACACACAGGGAAAAATGGTTGAGATTTTTGGTACAATGGATTTTTTTGTCGTAAGAATACAGTTAGACCCTCAGAAATTAGAACATTCAGAAATTAGAATCCCTCCGAAATTGGAAGAAGCATTTTGAAAGCATTGCGGCCTCTGAAATTAGAAGATTATCTTCTAATTTCCGAGTACTATTTTCTTTATGAGATTTATTTATTCACAGCGTTGTAGCTGTTGAGTAGTTTAATACACAAACGAAATATTTGGCATGAAACCAAGTATGATTTGCAATTTTTTGATGCTCTTGCAAAAAGTGCGTGCATGCATGTGTGGTCAAATGTTTAGAGGTTCGACCCAATAAATTTTTTTGACTTCAATAAAGATGTCATCGAATAATAAAAAAATCAAGATGATAACATTTTGAATTGAACAAAAATTATAAGCACTGCAAATTCTCCACCAATTTGGTGCTGACACAAAGAAAATATGACATTAATATAACATTTAACTCCATCTAAAACTCTTTCCAGTAGTTGTGTTTAAGTGAGTAACATTACCTAGACTGAATATAGCGGTTTCAACTACTTTCGGGCGAAATTATCTCAAACGGCTATTGTTGATGTACGGACAAATTCACTAATCCGCAGACATGCAATGGCTACTGGATGACAAATGAACCCGTGAGCACAAAAACGACTTATTAAACAATCGCCGAACAAAACGATACAAGAAAGAACTACCAAACAAAACACACGTTAAAACGTAACACAGCAGGACGGTACCGTTCAAAACGAAACTCCGCTGTGCTACACATTACCGCTGTGGTACGTTTTGTTCGGTAATTTTTTTTTTGTATCGTTTTGTTCGGCGATTGTTTAATAAGTCGTTTTTATGCTCACGGGTTCAAATCTACAACACACTCGAGTGCGTGTATTTGCGCGCACAATAACAGTGGCCGTTTGAGCGTCGCATAACAAATAACTCATTGCAGTTTACTTTTGAGATAATTTTGCCCAAAAGTAGTTGAAACCGCAATATTCAGTCTAGGTAATATTACTCACTAAAACACAACTACTGGAAAGAGTTCTAGATGGAGTTAAATGTTCAAACCTAATCCAATGTATTGAAACTCCATATACATGCTCGGAGTATGGATGCCAACAGTGGAATGCTTCGTATACTGATACATGTATTTGGTTGGAACTTGGTTGACGGAAGCGCCATCTAAAGAACCGATGGCGAATTCGTGATGTCTGTATGTTATACTTCAGGATGACGTTTGACAGAACGGAGAGTTTACTTGATTGTATTGTCGTTAGCCTTAGATTATCTAGGTGGTGTTTGCGCTCAATATCAGTTGTCAAATTCAAAGTGGATAGGAGAGTTGATGGATGCTGATGTTCGGGCAAATCTGTCTGCAGTGTCATTGTCAAGTACCTATCATGAAGCAGAAGAAAAAAAAACACTTTCAAGCGAATCAATAACATTGTTTATTCATCCCAACCTGTGCTTTTCTGCCCTAGGGGGATTTCTCACGAAAAAAATGAATGAATTCTTATAAATTTTGAAAAATTTCTTCAATTCGGTCCGATTCGATCAATTTTTGTCAATTCGTGTAAATAAAGGTACATTTACACTGAACTTTTGAATTATGCTTCAATGAAATTGTTCTGGAAGTGGGTTTTGGTGGATCTCAAGGATCGTTCAGAACTGCTCCCGGTTCTGGAAGTGGATCTTCAGGATGGACCAGGGCGATGTCAAACCGGATCTGGTCCATCCTGAGGATCCACCAAAACCCACTTCCAGAATCGGGAGCAGTTCTGAATGATCCTAAGGATCCTCCAAAACCCACTTCCAGAACACTTTTATTCAAGCAAAATCGTCATTTCAGTACGTTTTCATACAATTTCAATAAAAAAGAAGAAATAATAGAAATTTTTGCACATTTGCTCAAACTTTTTGTGTGAGAAATCCCCCTCTCTGCCATAAGAACCAATGTATTTGACGTGACAGTGAGTAGCGGTGGCGCCTAAATAGAGTCTGCGGCAAGTTTAGAAACTATCAATACTTCTACAAACTAATGTTGTTGCGAAATTCATGACAACAATAACAACAAGTATTGATAGTTCTTAAAAATGCCGCAAATTGCTGATACATCTTATTTAGGCGCCACCGCTATCTTGCGCCGGCCAAAAGTATAGGTTGATTCATCCATTCTGTGCAAAAAAGGCTGTGATGGCGCAGATTCACAATGCAAACGAAAGCGGATTGTTTTATCGATGGTCAACAATTCCTTGAATTTTTCTAGGGGAATATCACGTTTAGATCATTTCAAATATTCCAAAAAAATCCGATACATCTCTAAGAATCTTTCATATGAAATTTGGTGGATATTTGTGAATAAGGCAGAATAAGGTGGATATTTGCGAATATGAATGACATTTAAGCCGAGACAACGTCCGCCATCTTGGACAATGCAAGAATCTCAAATATCTCCAAAAATCCACACAAATCTTGATTATTTATTCGAAATATTCGAAAATATTTCATATAATTGAAGTTTATTCCAAATATCTCAACATATCGCCACTATTCTGGAGCGTGATAATCCCCTAGGAATTTTTTGAATTATTTTTGAAGAAAAGTTTTCATTAAGACCAAGCAAATGTTTGAATATTGTTTCTAACTGGTTGTTTGACACTTTTAACCTTCTGACTGTGTTTGGTGACATTTTTGTCGCTTTCATTATAAAAAGTGAAAAAAATAACTTTTCATGAAATTCCAGCCTTTCTGATCATGAAAATAGTAAACAATACAGCGGCACCTGGGAACTAAGTGCAATGTGTCATACTTTCAACGTTTGAACTAACACAGACGCACTTACACAGACACATACTTGTTACAGCAAACTATGTGCATGATTCTCTATTTCTCCAACCAGTCACCAGGTGCCGCTTTATTGTTCTTGTTTGACGATTCCTATCTATTTGTACAGACGATCAGAGAGGCTGTGAAATTCTTTATCTGAAACTTCAGGAATGCTCCTTTCGACCATTAAAATCGATTATATAAAACAAAAAATTTCTTTAAAAAATTCAATTTTCCATGTAAAATTAAATTCTGCACCGTTATACCCCTTTGACTGTGTTTGATGACAGAAATGTCACATGTGTTTTCTAATCAATATAATTATTACTGCATGTGATTTTTTTTCTGTATTTTACACTTGTACTTTAACTTTGAAGTCTTCTCAACTCAAAAAGCAAAAAGTTGAAAGAGAATTCCTGTATTTTCGGGTTTTTCTGACACATGCAAATACATCTCGATGACGAGTAGAAAAATCATCAAATCAGCAGCCTATTTCACCAAATGTTTTCATGAAAAGTTTTCATGAGATTTTCTTCTCAAGTTTTTTTGGTGAAACTAATGTATCTAAATGTAGCAATGAGAAAATCTCAATACAAACGTGAAAATATTCTCATTTTTTGACATTATTTCGAGCACAAATTTGAAATTTTCATTTATTTTTGAGCCAACCATGATGTGATCTCACATTTTTGTGAAAAAATCTCAAAATTTCAAGTTGGCGCTCAAAATAACGTCAATAAAATGAGAATATTTTCACGTTTTTATTGAGATTTTCTCATTGCTACATTTAGATTTATTTGTTTGACCAAAAAAACTTGAGAAGAAAATCTCATGAAAACTTTTCATGAAAACATTTGGTGAAATAGGCTACAGAATTCAGTTGACTGTCAAACGCAGCCAATGGTTCAAGAATAGATTGCAGTGTTATTTGATATAAATAAAGGCATAAATAATGAAGATAATATTGTATTCAATCGAATATCATCCCAAGAGAAACGGCCAATATGTTTATACGCTGTCTATCCGCCAAAAATACACTACAATATATATTCACGCTTATTGGACGCCGAATTCAATATATATTCTAGTGTATTTTCGGCGTATTCTTCAGCGTGAAACATATTGAA
>NW_022601412.1:0-16418 GCF_009176505.1 Sitodiplosis mosellana
TTTAATGTTAGTACAGATACTGTCAAACAGAGAATAACCGATTATTTAAGAAGAATTAGAACTTGGAGAAACTAAAGAAATAATGAATACATAAAATATTGTAAATATGCAACCAAATATTTATACCAAATAAACCACCTCTGGCGAAGAAACGCTGTATGGTGCAGAATAATAATAATAACAACTAAATTCAGAAGGCTCTGAACGGACGGACGGACGGGCAAAAATGGACGAACGGACAGACATGCAAAATTCGCATACAATATTTTTAACGATGTTTTCAAGTTCATATTTTGCCCCAAGGAAAACGGAAGAAACAACCGAGACAGCATTTGGCGTTCAAAATCTCTACTCTGAACCAATCGATATATAATCAAATCCTGAATAATGAAATATGGGCACCTGATTATACGGTCAGAACATTTCAGAAAGAGAAAGCCAGACAAAATCGTCAACATTTTGGTCAAAATAAACATCGGCATCAACGTCCAAACCAAAATGGTCACAGTCAAAGGCCGAATTCAATGCCATCGAGAAGCAGAACCATCAACAATCATCGATCACAACCAAATCGCAGGAATTGGAATGGAAATTTCCAACGATCACGTCGTGGATACGGCCGATTTGTTGAACGGCGCAATAACATCAGACGTAATGACAATTTTGGCTACTCGAATGGTTATAATAACAATCAATTTTTTCAGAATAGTGACCAAAACATGAATTTGAACTACCGAGTCGATGGTAGATACCAATATGGTGTTCCTGATAATTTCCAATATGGCCATTTTGCACAAAAAAGTCAAATTGTCAGGCCACATCAGCAGTCTTCGTCTTTTTTACCGCAATATTAGACCGATCCACAGCAGAATTATCATTCCGACCAATATCGACACCCAATTTACGGAGTACCACATTTGAATGGCATGCCTTATCATTTTTGAATAATAATTCATTTCACCACACACATTTACATAGACTGAAGAAAAATATACACACGCAAAACATCAATGGAGTGAGATCCAGACTTGCTTATTTTAACGCTGACATAATAGCTTCGGATTCTGCAATATTTATGCTTTGTGAGACTCGCCTTGACGGCACAATTGATTCTTCAGAAGTTTTTCCTCCAAATTTTAATGTGTATCGCTGTGACCGATCGATTGAAACTGAATCAAAACAAAGGAAAATTAAAACAAGGGGTGGAGGTGTACTGATTGCTGTTGATATGACAATGAAATCTGAACTCGTCAGCACAGGTGAGCAGTATGGCGCTGAACAAGTTTGCGTTATCCTGCCATTGAAAGACAGGAATGTTTTTCTAATTGAATTGTACATACGTCCTGATTCTCCTGTCGCAGTTTATGAGGCGAATATGAATGCAATTCGTGAGGTAGCAGC
Source organism: Sitodiplosis mosellana (assembly GCF_009176505.1). Taxonomy (NCBI): domain Eukaryota; kingdom Metazoa; phylum Arthropoda; class Insecta; order Diptera; family Cecidomyiidae; genus Sitodiplosis; species Sitodiplosis mosellana. Next base: position 1,402 of record NW_022601412.1, read on the forward strand.
AAAATTGAAGTCAGAGGATATTTTGGTAATTTCTGGTGATTTTAATTTATCCAACTTGGAATGGTATACAGACGAAAAGGAAGATGGTGACGTTGCCATCCCACTGAATGCTTCCTTGGAAAAGGAAATCACTGTCTTGGACTCCATGCATGAAATGGGACTTGTTCAAGTAAACAAAGTTGGAAATAAAAACGGTGCGATGTTAGACTTGGTGTGGACAAATTGTACAGAGACCGTGAGCTGCTCAAATAACACCCATCACCTACTAAAAAAGGAGTCACATCATCGATCATATACAATTACCATTAGCGATGTTGAATTTAACAATGGCAAATCAACTATTGATTTTAGTTATCGCGATTTTGCAAATGCCAACTACAATAATATAAATGAGATTCTTGATAACGTTGACTGGATGCACGTTTTTTCGGGCGATGACTTGAACTCTGAAATCACAAATTTTTATGAATTGTTGGATTCAGTGATATCATCGAATGTCGACGTGAAGACGAGGAAGATTTCGAGTCACCCGAAATGGTTTAGTCATGACCTCGTTAACATGAAAAATAGACTCAATACAAAGTACAAATTCATGAGATCCAGCCGTACTGTTGAAGCTAGAAAGCATGCAAACGAAGAACATTCCGAACTAAGAAAAGAGTACAAAAAGAGCGCACGTTTGGCTTATAAAAATTACAAACTTGAAATGGAACAACTTATTAACGAGGACCCACAGAGATTTTTCGAATTTGTTTTGGATTTTTCCTAATGTAATGATGTTTGGAGACAATGAAAGCGGTAACCGTGGTGAGATAGCTGAATTTGTTGCAACACATTTTGCAAAATCGTATACTGAACCAGATATTAACTTAGCTGAAGATTATTCTGAAGATGAACCACTACTAAGAGATCTATGTTCTAATTTTCCTATGATTGACATCACTGAAGATTTAGTTATGAACGTGATAAATGATCTCCCAAGCAACATGGTGTCAGGACCTGACGGAATACCAAATATTCTCATCAAAAAGTGTATGCCAGCACAACTAAAACCTATCACACACATGCTAAAGCAATCGTTGGAAACTGGTATTGTCCCTCAGATTTGGAGAAAATCATTTGTAAGACCAGTTCACAAAAGCGGTGTAAGGAAAAAGGTTAAGAACTATCGTGGCGTAGCCGTGCAGTGTGTAATACCAAAGTTGCTTGATTCAATAGTTGCTAAATACCTTAATTATCACATGAAACATATCATTGATGAGAAACAACAGGGATTTTTGAAAGGAAAATCTACAACTACAAATTTGGCTGAATTTGTATCGTGTGCAATTTTGGGCATGGAAAACAAAGTACAGACTGATGCAATTTATTTAGATATGGCTAAGGCCTTCGATTCGGTCAATGTCGATTTACTAATCCGCAAATTGAATATTATGGGATTGAATCAACAATTGCTCAAGTGGATCAAATCGTATTTGGTCGCCAACAGATTGTCAAACTGAATAATGACATGTCGAGCCCCATTGATGTTACATCGGGAACAGGACAAGGATACCCGATTGGTGCTACATTGTTTCTACTGTTCATCATTGATTTGCCAAAACACGTTAGCAACTCAATTCTTCAATCATTCGCTGATGACACTCGCCTGTGGAAACAAATCGAACATTACGACGATTGTCTGGAATTACAAGCTGACCTAAATAGGCTTGTAGAATACTTCAAAAGAAATCAGCTAAAGTTGAATGTGTCCAAGACCAAATTTGCGTCTTTTCATCGCGGGATCTTAAAATTTAACTTCGAATATTCCATTGGCAACGAAAAAATTGATCGGGTCCACGTGATAAAGGATCTAGGAGTAATACTTGACCATAAATTGAATTTTAACGCACATATTGAGTATATTACAGCCAAAGCGAAATCACGTTTGGCATGGATTAAACGGTTTGGATATGAATTTGATGATCCATGGACCATAAAGAAATTGTTTTCCACATTTGTATTGCCGATTGTGGAATATGCTTCCCAAATTTGGAATCCATACACCGCTGAAAAGATTGCACGAATTGAATCGATCCAGAAGCAATTTTTATTGTTCGCTCTACGCAAAATGAAGTGGCCACACCGATTCAGGAAGAAATTGTCTTGTCCGTCCGTCCGTCCGTTCAGGACCCCCAGAAATTTTCTTGTCCGTCCGTCCGTCCGTTCAGGACCCCCAAAAAAATTTCTTGTCCGTCCGTTCAGGACCCTCAGAAATTTTCTTGTCCGTCCGTCCGACCGGAGCTGAACGGACGGACAAGAAATTTTTTAGCGGCTCTGAATGGACGGACAAAAAAAAATTCAAGAGCCCTGAACGGACGGACGGACGGACAAGGTGCTTGTCCGTTGACACCTTTAGCCATAAGTACCTCACCAGACGACATAGGCATGTGGCATTAGCCTTATTTTTAGCTCAGAACATCAGCTTTAAAATGCCATACCGCTTAAACTGAAATATATTATATGCCATGACTCAATGTTCACCAAACCACCAAAAATTGTTCCAAAAAAATGAATTAATTTCCTCTCAAATATTGAAAAAACAGTACATTCAAGCTTATATTATCTGTACCAATGTTTGAGTAATTACCGTTACATGAGACGTACATTGTAAATGTAAAAGGTACTAACTTTGTTTTTTTTTCTCCATGGGGTCCAAAACTTTGAATTTTTTAATTCCAAAACAGATTCTGTTTTTATGTTTAATTATTATCTGTGACTAACTACAAATTTAGATTACAACATTATTACCAATATGATACATGAAATTTTTCATTTCCATATATTATGATGTACTATGTTGAGTATTGGTTATTGTGGTAGCATTGAATTTAATACAGAAGTTAAGCTGATTTTTTGATTTTTGGTGACCTGAACTTTATTGTACTCTAATCCATTGTATCTGTCTAATCCATCCATACATTGTGATGTAGTACATTTCATGTAACGGCTCAATTATGGTTTGTTATGCAATAACAAACTAGGCCCAAAATGAGTCCTTTCGTAGGTTCTAAAAGACTCTACGCGTAGACTCTAATTTTCTTGTTTTTAAAGATGTTTTTCAATGTATATGAGTGGAAAATTTGATTTTTGCGACCATTTTTGGAGGTTGTGGTGTACATTGAGGCAGATTAGACCATGACAGAAGATATATTTCAGTTTAACCAGTAGAGTTCGGATACTGTCAGACGCCGATTTTCAAATGCCTACGCGCGTTCGATAGGGCATCATTCGATAGGCAAAAATGGTCCCCCAAAACCAAATTTTTAGCTCCCATAATGCACTGGGGTGGTTTTTATGGGGGTAAATCGGTTTTTGGGGTGGAAATCGTGTTTTTTCACATATTTAGGCATTCTTATTACGGAAAAAGTGGTTGGGGAGCTATGGTGTGTTCAGATGATTTATTCAAAATACTCCAAAAAATCCAACGATACCTTATTTGGGACTGCCCTCCACCTTGGAGGGGCGAGAGGGGTCTCAAAAGTCGAAAAATCACTGAAAATCACTAATTTGGGGTCGAAATAGGTCAAATACTCCCTTTACCCCCAAAATCAATTGCATATTCGGACAGCTCGTAAAAAATGCTATAAATATAAAGAACATTTCAACTTGATATAACCCCCCCTTCGACCTTAAATCGAGGTCGAAAGATCAAAAAATGGTCCTCAAGCAAGTGCGCAGCCATTTTTCACTACTCAAACGGCACCGGCGCACATATGTGATATACCTTAAATGTAGTGCCCGAGCCCTAGTTTCTTTTGACATATCGCATACCATCCCCTGCGACACATAGTTTGCACTAGGGGGGGATAATATGTGAAGAAATGACCAAAAGTCACCAAACATAACCCACCTAACACCCCAAATAAAGTTCATTTTTGGATAGCCCGCAAAGAATCCTATAAACTTGCAGAACACTTCAACTTGATAAAACCCCCCCTTCAGCCCGAAATCGAGCTTGATAGGGTCAAAAAGTGCAAAAATAGCGAAAAATGACCAACCCCAAAATAGAGTCCAAACTCCCCCATTTTTGGATTCCTCGGCGTTTTTACTTTTCCGTACACAACGTGTCAAGGGAAAGTATAGGAATTGGTCCCGAAAACTTTTTTCTCAAAATCAGCTTAGAACATCATAAAAACTCACCAAACGCATAGAAAACCACTTTTTGAGACACTTTTCCGTTCGTGTGCCGTCGTCGTCGTTGTCGTTGTCGTCGTTGGTGTGTGTTAACACGATAACTCAAAAAATAATTAAGATAATCAAAATCTGAAAGTCCCAAAAGTTTTGTATCCAAAAAACTTAGTTTAAGTTCGAAGATGAGCCATTTTCGATTTGATCCTGGAGTACTTGCTCTAAGAAAAACCTCAAAAAATTGACACTTATTGACACTTTTGTATGGGAGGTATACATCGACTCCGATTGGAATCAAACTTTCTAAAGGTTTCATTTTTTAGAAGAAAAATAAGATTCTGAAAGTTTGAAGTCAATCGGAATTGATTTACGGGTACCTCCCATACGAAATTTTCGAAATTAAGACTAAAATGACTGATTTTTCGGCTATTTCATATGGGAGGTACCCGTAAATCGATCCTGATTGGCTTCAAATTTTATGAGGTTACATTTTTCGGAGAAAAACTAAGATTCTGAAAGTTTCATGTTGATCGCATTTGCAGAAGTTTGATTTTTGCTCCTCAATTTTTGTCGAAATTTTCTTGGGAAAATTGAGGGCCAAAAACCAAACTTCTGCAAATGCGATCAACATGAAACTTTCAGAATCTTGCTTTTTCTTGAAAAAATGAAACCCCAGAAAGTTTAAAGGTAATAGGAATCGATTTGCGGGTACCTCCCATTCAAAATTGTCGAAATTTCAGTTAAAGTGACCGATTTTTCAAGATTATTGAAAAAACCAAAAGTACGGACAACGGTACGGAAAAGTTTGGGATTACGAATGTAATTCTTTTTATTTCGGTTTTCTACCCATAACTCGTACCCCATATGCGATGGAGCAAAATTGAAGATCTCGTTGAAACTTACAATTTTGCTGCAGATAGTCATCACTTATCAGACATATTTTTGAATCTATTTCCGCTGCCGATTCCAATGCCCCAAACAGATTTTGGATTGCTCTCAATTTCAGCGAGAAATCGATCTGTTTACAAAAAACGGAATTTAGTGTTAGAATCTATGGTCTATCAAACATTGACACAAAAAATGTTTGGCCAACTGGCGTTACCGCAAAAGAATTCGTGGCCAAGGTTGCCCCTAAAATTGGCCGAAAATCATTATTATTTTTATTATTATTATTATTCTGCACCATACAGCGTTTCTTCGCCAGAGGTGGTTTATTTAGCATAAATAAATCTTGTTATATTTACAATGGGATAATTCATTCTATTTGACTTTACTCTCTCCAAATTCTGTTTCTCTTAAAATAGTCAGCTACTCTCTGTTTTACAGTATTTGTACTTGTGTTAAAATCAATTAAATAAGTATCACAATTCGGAATAGTAGTAATATTACATAATATACATACATAATATACATTCATCTGGTAAATTAGGCGGTTTGATAGGAACAAAGTATTTATAAAATTCATTGTATGTACTGTTGCGATTTTAATTAAATTTGTAAATTTAGCAAATAAGAAAAAACACACAAAAGTCGATTTGTACAAAACAGATGAAATGCACACATAATGTAGTAGATTTTATAGCCCAATACACGGCGAATTCACGTTAAAGACAGGCGTACCAACGAAACACACACACACGAAGCGTTGCTCTCAAACACACGATACAATTCTTCCCTTTTCACTGCGGAGTTCAAGCAAGAAACATCGTCAACGAGAACGAGAACGAGAAGCGTGAAAAGGTATTGAAGAGAAAAAAGAGAGCCGACCATCAGTGTGAGTATAGCCAAGGAAAATCGAAAAGAAATCCCAACAAAGTCTACATTTTTGGCGTTTTCGTGTTGAAATTATTTTATATAGCGGCTCTTTTGCTACGGCGACACAAATTTCATCGTGAATCGAGGAGAAAAGCGGCAAAACCGATAGACATCGGCGCACCAGCCTCGAGCAACTACGCAAACGCGATTGAATCATCGCCAAATCAAATTCAATCTACGTTTATTACAAATCGCGCGTAAATCGACGATTGAAATCGAAATTCCGTTTAATTGTTACTTTTTTTTTTTTTTGATAACAATCCGTGCACGTAAAATTAAAAAATGGTTAAGAATATTGTCTAGTGAATAAGAGGACCAATTAAAATTGAGAAGTGGGCCATAGAATTCGTCCGGTTTTTTTTCTGTCTTTCACCAGTCAATGGTCCAAAGTTTTTTTTTGTTTTGAAGCAATAGTTTTTTTTTATTCTTCACAAATGGCTCCCCAGCAAAATGAAAATTGCATAGCAAGATTGTTATAGTGTAAATGTAAAATCGTCATTTCGTTTTGAATATTGTATCGCGACACGCGGAATTTGAGGTTAGGCACGTGGAAAAAACACAATCAAACCAACAACAACAACAGGTACGTTCAACTCCCATACAGACGAACAAAAAATTTACTGTTCCTTCCACCCCCAACCTTCCCCCCAAACCCCCCCCCCCAAAGGGGGGGGGGGTTGATAATTAGTGATATTTTCAGTGTCTCTGGTGCTACGCATCACAAAATCAAAAGAATCCAAATGCAATTCTGATCCAATGTTTCAATATTAAAGCGAAGTGACTGTACCGTGTGTCAATTTCAGTGTGAGTTGAACACGTTTAATTTTTCCAGTGCGGAAAATTTTTCTTTTCCATCAATCTCAGTGCGAGTTGATGACAATTTTTTTTCTGATTTTCCAGTACGGGAGATTTCTTTCTATTTCTTTCTTTCTCTGTCAATCTCAGTGCGAGTTGACGACATTTTTTCCAACTTTCCAGTGCGGACAAGTTTCTTTTCTTTCTTGACTCAGTGCGAGCCAACAATTTGTGTTTTTGTCATTCCAGTACGGAAAAAAATTTCGGTCTCAGTGCGAGCCAATAATTTGTGTTTTGTTATTCTAGTGCAGAATAAAACGCGTGTAGCTTCAGTACGAGGCGAATAACCCGTTGTCTGGTTCGGGATACTAGAACTAATATTGAATGAAAGGCAAGCGACCATGCGCAGTGAGTGATAGTTAAAGAGTGACTTTATTGATGTTAAGGTACATGTATATAAAGGCACGCTGATGCGTGGTATATGCTTGCGTAAGCTACAGTATATATTTGCGTGTACGCTACACCTCCTTTCCACAGAAGAAAAGAGTGTATCACAATGTTGTTCTTGTGTACTGATATACACTTTTCTATCTTTTTTTCCTTCACCGTTTTTCAATTTTTTTTTGATTTTTCATGTATATTTTTTTTTTATTGTTTTTCATTATGTTTTTTATGTGTTAATAAAATTCAGAAAGTTTTAAGTTTGCTTGTTTTATTTATAGTTTAATTAATATCTAATGGCTCTATTTTTGTGTATTATTTGTTCTTTATTTGATTTATCGAGATATGTTATGTTTTTGTCATCTATTGCTATTACGTTATATGGACCCTCATATAATGATTTGTATTTGTTTTTTGGTTGTTTTTCGATTTTAATTTTATCTCCAAGTTTTATGTCTAACATGTTAATTTTTCTATCATAAAAATGTTTATTTATTTCTTTGTTTCGTTCTATGAAATATTCTGCTTGTCTGTGAGCCGCTTGTAATTTATATTTAAGTTCATTAATGTAATTTTCGATATTATAGACCGGTTCTACCGTTTCTTTGAATATACTATTGAATTCTCGTGGTCTTTTTCCGAAAATGAGTTCGTATGGACTATATACATTATTGAATGCACTATGCTTTGATGTGTTGTAACAGTATGTGTAATATTGTATATACTCATCCCATTGTTCCATATTTGTTACATAGGATCGAATGTATTCGTTGAGTGTTCTGTGGTTTTTTTTCTATTGAACCAACGGTTTCATGATGGTAAGCGGTCGATATATCGTGTCTTATGTTTAAAAGCTTACATAGTTCGCTTATTAATTTATTTTTGTATTCACTTCCACGATCTGTGCGAATGTTATTTATTGGCCCAAATTTTAACAGAAGTTTTTCGAATATAGATTTAGCTACAGTTTTCGCTGTCTTATCTTGTACTGCTGTTATTATTAAATATTTTGTCAAGTCGCAGATCATAGTGACCGCATATTCGTTGCCACCTTCAGATTTTGTTAGTGGACCAATTGTGTCTATAATGACCGTGTCGAATGGTTTTTGTGGTGTCTTTGTTATTGTCATAGGCTCTCGTGTATGCGAATTTACTTTGTTTAACTTGCATTTTTCACACTCTCTTGTGTATTTAGCTACATCTTTTTCCATTTTTCTCCATTTGTATTTAGTTCGCAGTTTTGCTAATACCTTTTTCTGGCCAACATGGCCTCCTTCGATCGGATTATCATGATACATTTTTATTAAATCAATTTTTTCGTTTTCATTTGTTATTGTTTTTATTGGTGTCGTCAGTGAAATTGTTAGTTGATTAAGTACCATATTGCATGCATGCTTAAATTCTTCCACGGTTACCCTTTCAAATATTTTGTCGTCTTGTGGCCATCTTATTCTTTTTATTTTCTTATCACTGGATAGTTTTGCAATCCTGGTAAGCAACCTCTCTAGAGAGATGTTACCATTAGTGATGTATTCTTTTGGGTCGACCCTGAATAAAATTTTATTTGACTTTTTCTGTGCACTTATTTCGTTTTTGTTATTCGTAATTATTTTGGGTACCGATTTCAAATGTCTTTCATCAATTTCTTCTGTGACGGGTACATAATCAATGTCTTCGTTTTCTTTATTTTTATTTTCTTTTTCTTTTTCTTGCGCATTTTTCCTTGTCATTGAACGTGTAATCGGTAGTATTTGTTTCGTGTTTTCTTCGTACACCTTTCGTAGTGAGTCGATGTGGATTGAGACCGGTTTTTCCGTAGTTGTCATGGTTATATTGTTTTCATATATTTTTTGTCAGGTCATTGATCGTAATTCGTGACAACGCGTCCGCCGTCACATTTAATTTCCCCGGTATGTAAACAATTGTGAAGTTGAATGTCTCCAAATCCATGCGAATTAGAGATAGTTTTGACGTGGGGTTTTTTAAGTTGTAGAGGTGGACCAATGGTTTGTGGTCCGTTCGAATAGTAAAATGTTTTCCCCAAATATATGGTTCGAAGGTTTTTACGGCGAAATGTATGCCTAGTAATTCTTTTTCAATCACGGGTTTATTTAATTCTCCCTTTTGAAAAGCTCGGCTTATAGAAGCAATGGGTAAGTCTGCATTGTCAACGTTTTGACTCAACACGGCTCCGCATGCGAAATTTGATGCGTCTACTGTTATCATGAATTCTTTGTTGAAATCTGGATATTGTAGGATTGGTGGAGTAATTAATATTTCTTTTAGTGTTTTGAATGATTTGTCACATTCCTCTGTCCATTCGAACGTGATATTTTTCCCTGTCATTTTGTGTAATGGTCGAGCAATTTCTGCGAAATTAGGAATGAATCTACGGTAGTAGTTCATAAATGCAGTGAAACTTTTGACCTCGTTTTTATCTTTTGGAGTTGGATATTTTCGTATAACCTCTGTTTTCAAATCATCAGGTAAGATGCCCTTGTCGGTGCATTTATGACCAAGAAACGTAATTTCACACTTGAAAAAGTTACATTTTTCAGGATTTAATTTCAAATTGTGTTTTCTACATCTGTCAAAAACAGTTCTTAAATTTTCAATGTGGTCTGTTTCGCTTTTACCCAGTACTATTATATCATCCACATATAGGAAACACTGTTCGGGTTTGAGGCCCGAAAATGCAATTGCCATCATTCTGCAAAAAGAATTTGGTGCAATGTTTAGTCCAAATGGTAAGACCTTCCACTGAAAGATACCTTTTTCGGTGGTGAATGCTGTTATTTCACGTGATTTTTCGTCTAACGGTATTTGGTGGAATCCAGAAAATAGATCCGATGTGGAGAAGTATTTAGCTTTTCCCAAACCGTCAAGTATTACATCTATTCTTGGCAACGGGAACTTGTCCGGTATTAGCTTTTCATTGATTCTGCGGTAATCAATGCACATACGCCACTTTCTTTCTGCATTACCACTCGTTTTCTTCGGAACTAAAATTATTGGGCTATTGAACGGAGATAAACTCGTCTCTATTAACTCATTTTTTAGTAATTTATCCACTTGTCTGTCTATTTCTTCTTTTTGTCCTTGGGCTAGTCTGTAGTTTTTCGTATATACTGGTGTGTCATCTTTTGTCCTTATTTTTTGTTTATAAAAATTGTTTGTTGTCATTTTGTCTGTCTCTAGTGTAAAAATGTCTGTATATTCTTTACACAAGTTCGTGATTAACTTTAGTTTGTTAGTTGGAGTATTTTTTGCGAATATTTTATTCAACTTTTCCATTCGTTCGTCAGTTTTTTCATTTTTCTCTATTACAAAAATATCATATTTATCTATTGTTTCTATTTTGCTTATGCTATTTTGAATAACTACTGCTTCGTCGTTTGTGTTAATTACTCTAATCATTGGTTTTTCGTTATGAATAACCGTGTTTGCAATGAACACTCCGGGTGCTATTTCCTGATTCTGGATAAATGATGTCTTTTCGAAATGTTCAATTTTAAATGTTCTGAATACTTCACAACGGGCCGGAATTGCAATTGAATTTGCATTTGGTCCCCCATATATTGGAATCGTTATTTTACAGTTGTTTGTTCGTATAGTGAATTCCATTTCATAGTAATCTAATTTACAGAAAAATGGCTGTATAAAATCCTTACCTATGATTCCATCCGATGGTATCGGAAATTCTTCATCAACTACGTTAAATTTATGTTTGATTATTTTATTTCCTAATTTTAAGTTCACTATCGTTGTCCCTAGTGATTTTATGCTGTCGTTAGTAATTCCCTTCAATTGAATTACTTCATTTGTGTTAATTTTTAAATTGTTTTCTATTGCTACTGATTTTATTAGTGACACATCCGCCTGTGTGTCTACTAGAAATGTTAAAATATTATCGTTAATGTCTGTTTGTATTTCTATAAAATCTTTAAGGCTTAAATTTAATGTTAAAATTTGAATTTCATTTTTGTTTACATTCGTCTTTCTGTCATGGACACAGTGTTGTTTTGTTGTCCCCGCTGTGTCGTCGGGGATTGATCGTTTTCCTCCTCGATTACACGTACGTAGCGAGAATTATTTCCATCTTGATTTCTGTTATTTTGGTATCGGCCATGATTGTTGTTATTGTATTGATTGTTATAGCCCCTTCTTCCACGTCCGCGAAAATTTTGTTTTGTGTTTCTGTTGCGATTGTTGTAATTTCTATTATTTTCATTTTGTCCACGGTAATTTCCACGATAATTTCCGTTTCCACGAAATGTGTTGAAGCCATTCATTCGCTGATTTTGATGATTGCCCCTATAATATAGGACCTGTGCTTCATTGTTTTCAACATTTGATTCTATAATCAGTTTTTCTACGACCTCTTTTGGTTCTTTAAAATCACTGGATGCTAGAATTGATTTTACTAAATTAGTTTTAGCCGATAAACGACACATCTCTACCGTTTTGTCTATCGTGGTTTTCTCTGCTAGATGTTGATTCATCCCTTCGGATATATAGGCTCTTCTCAGTTGGTCTGCAAGCTCTTCTGCCTGTTGTTGAAATTTCGTCATTGCGTTTCTTTTGGATCGTAGGGCTAAGAATCTTCCCAGTACTACTTTACTCGATTCTGGTCGAATTTTTGATTTTAATGCCGAAATTATATTTTGTACGCTAGTTATTTCGGTCGGCATCGCCTCTGGTGCACGTCCCTCTAGTTTTGTTTTTATAAATTTGATTAGATGTGGCTTATCGTTATCTCCTGACGCTGAGTCGGCAAGTTCCAATGCTGTTATGAATGCATTGAGTCCATTTGGGTCTCCCTTGTATGTTGTTGATATTATTTTAGAGATATTACTCAAAAATGTGAAAGTCTCGTTGGCTGGCATTTTTACGTTTATTTTTATGTTATTTTCAGTATTTTGTATATCCTCTCTTCCTATTTGTTTCGTTAGGTCAGTTGGTACGTTAATGTTTTTATTTAGTGTTCCAAGACTTCTTATTAAGCGATCTCTTAATTTTATTAACTTATCTTTTGTGCTTCTTTTTAGTTCATCGTCATTTGTTTTGAATACGGGTCTACAAAATTCCACAATTTTATTATATATTTCAACAATGTTGTTTGTTCTTATTTCTATTACTGTCGCTTCTTTTGATGCGTTTTTTCTTGCTATTAGTTTTTCCCAAATAGCAAATTCATATGTCAGAGTATAATATTTATTATAATCAAATATGTATGTTGTCATTTCGCAAAATATTTTTCGTTTCGAATAGATTTCCGCATGTTTGTAATTTTATGGCAAAATTTCAATTTAAAATGCGTATATGCGTTAAATTTTCAATTAACTTTCAATGCCGTGGGATATTTGTTTGAACGGATCGTGGGGCAAAGGTTTATGATTTTTTTTATGTTGTTGTTTATCTCCTCAGTTGATTGAAAAATACATTGAATATTTTAATTTTTATATTCCACGTGTACTCTATGAATTTTGCTCAGATCATAAAATTCAATTAGATATTCAAATGTTCAAGAGTTGAGTCTTTGCTTATACTCTTAGTTGCGAATTTAATTTAAAATACATGGAATTTTATGATTTTGTTTCATGCATATCAATTGATTTTGTTCAGATCGTACAATTTAATAAAGTGTTTTAGATGCGTAAAATTTAGTCTAAGCTTATCTGTGTTTCTTTTATGTTCCGCCTTTGTTGTCATCCGCCCGATGCTCTGTCCGTTTTACGATTCTTCTTTGTGCGTCTGTTCATTGTTGCTACCTTCCTAGCATGTGTTGCTGATTATTTTTATTATCATGCATGCTTTCGTTATTTCTGCGTTTCGTTTCGCCATAAATTTTAAGTTTTATTGCTGTGTCTCGCTGTTCATTTTTGCTTGATTTGTTCGATCATCGTTTTGAATATTGATGCTACGTTCAATTTTATGTACTTTTCTTGTTCTGTTTCCTTCATATTTTTAAAGTTTTCATCTATTTCTTCCAGCTTCATTATAACCATTTGTTTTGCTGTTTTTTCGAATAATTCACTTATTTTTGTGTCTTTATGTAAACTATTTTCACTTTGTATTACATATTCTGTCACTGATTGGTCTATTTCGTTATATAGTTTGATTAATTCTTCGTTTTTAAGTTTTAGTTCTTCCTTTTCCGTCATTTTTGTTATTTATTTTGTTTCCATTGTTATTTTATTTTAGTGTTCGTATGTTACGTTATGTCTGGCTAAGCAACGTTCTAGAAAGCTCATTTTATTTTTCAAGTAATTTATCATTGATAAAAGCGTTGGTTGATTTAGCACAGTCAAGTATTTTATCATTTCAATTGTTTCAATATATTGTTTGAATGTATGGTAATAATCAACAGGTCTTGCTTCGTTTTCGTTAATTGCTTTGTCTATTATGTTTTGCACTTGCTGTAATGCATTTATGTTTCTTTGTTCTGGGAACTCCATTTTTCAGTCTGAGTCTTCACTGTCTTCTTTGCATAATTCTCTTTCGATATGTTGTATTTTATTTTCCCAATATTTTTTGATTTTGTTTAGTTGTGTAATGTTCAATTCAGTTGTGTTCAATTTATTTAGTTCTATTTTCATGCATTTTGCTTCGATAAATTGAATTAGTAAATGAGAGTTGTTAACCTGTTTAGCGTCTCTTTGAGAAATGGAATCGTCAATTGATTCTTTTAATATGTCGATTGTTTCTGTTTCGAAATCCATTTTAATTTATAAATGTTCGTTAGAATTGTTATGTTTCATTATTACTCTTGCGTTATGTATTTTATAGCCTCGTTTACACAATTTTACACATTTGAATAAAATTACAATTGTAATCAGTATCACTATCACGATGAGAAATGATTGGATTTCATTGATTTCGTCGATCACTTCACTGTTATCTGTAAATATGTGCACTATTGGTTTTATTGTTGTTGTTGTTGATGTCGTTATTGTCGGTGTGTGCATTGTCGTTGTACTATTTGTACTTTTATCAAAGAAACTGAATAATGTTTTATTCATTTTGCTGTTGACTCTCATCCTTTACAAAAACTGCCGGACTACGCCATGTCTGGTTCGGGATACTAGAACTAATATTGAATGAAAGGCAAGCGACCATGCGCAGTGAGTGATAGTTAAAGAGTGACTTTATTGATGTTAAGGTACATGTATATAAAGGCACGCTGATGCGTGGTATATGCTTGCGTAAGCTACAGTATATATTTGCGTGTACGCTACACCGTTACATTTTTTTGTGAGTAAAAATCGAGTGTGTCATCGATTCAAAGGATTTGTTGATATCATAGTGTTTATCGAAAGTCAAATTTGTGGTGTGCAGTTTCCAAACGAATACAGCGTGGTTACGCTTTGGCTGCACACGGATCAGGTTTCAACATAAACACAATAAATTTCATTATTTATCGTTTTTCAAACAAATTCGTCGTGATATCGACAGTAAACAAATCGAGACAGGACTCGAACAAAGAAAGAACATATTGTGACAAATTTTCGAGTCAGTGAACAATTCGAACGGCATTTCAGTATTCATATTGCACACTATTCCATTTGTCGAGCTTAGCTCAACAAAACCGTTCGATCACATTTCAAACAAAAACTCGAACAACAACAACCGAACCAAAGAAAGAGATTTTTGATATTTCTGTCGCTGCACCGGACTCGTTCAATGTTCTCTCCACCAAAGGTTCAGTAATAAGTACCGAAATTTTTCGGCCGATAAATCTGAAGTTTCTATTATTATTATTATTCTGCACCATACAGCGTTTCTTCGCCAGAGGT